>NC_084636.1:30049876-30279876 GCF_033978795.1 Nerophis ophidion | reverse complement strand
TCTCTGGGACGGGGGACGGGGGGTATTAGGATGACAGGGGGTGCAAAACATTAACAGTGCAATACGTTTTCATAACATGGTCACTACTGCCTACTTTGTCTTGTTATATTCTTATTTTACTGTTATATTGTTATTCCCATTGTTTTTATTCTTTTTGTAATATTTCTCTATTTTGTTTCCTTTTAAACCCCCATTATTTACTTTTTTCTTTAAATTGATCTCAACTCTGTACACTGCTGCTGGAATTTTAATTTTCCTGAAGGAACTCTCCTGAAGGAATCAATAAAGTACTATCTATCTATCTATCTACAGTTCGTCGCTACATCTGTAAGTGGAAGTTAAAACTCTACTATGCAAAGCCAAAGCGATTTATCAACAACACCCAGAAACGCCGCCGGCTTTGCTGGGCCCGATCTAATCTAAAATGGACTGATGCAAAGTGGAAAAGTGTTCTTTGGTCTGAAGGGTCCACATTTGAAATTGTTTTTATAAAATGTGGACGTTGTGTCCTCCGGAACAAAGAGGAAAAGAACCATCCGGATTGTTATAGGCGCAAAGTTCAAAAACCAGCATCTGTGATGGTATGGGTGTGTATTAGCGCCCAAGGCATGGGTAACTTACGCATCTGTGAAGGTACATACAGGTTTTAGAGTAACATGTGTTGCCATCCAAGCAACATTATCATGGACGCCCCTGCTTATCTCAGCAAGACAACACCAAGTCACGTGTTACAACAGCGTGGCTTCATAGTAAAAGAGTGAGGGTACTAGACTGGCCTGCCTGTAGTCCAGACCTGTCTCCCATTGAAAATATGTGGCATAAAAAGCCTAAAATACTACAACGGAGACCCTGGACTGTTGAACAACTTAAGCTGTACATCAAGTAAGAATGGGAAATAATTCCACTTAAAACGTTTAAAAAATTGGTCTCCTCAGTTCCCAAATGTTTACTGAGTGTTAAAATGAAAGGCCATGTAACACAGTGGTAAAAATGCCCCCGTGGCAACTTTTTTGCAATGAGGTGCCGCCATTAAATTTGAAGTTATTGATTATTTGCGGGGGAAAAAAAAAAAAAAATCAAGTCTCTCAGGGCTTAAATTAAATATCTTGTCTTTGTAGTCTATTCAACTGAATATAAGTTGAAAAGGATTTGCAAATCATTGTATTCTGTTTTTATTTACGATTTACACAATGTCCCAACTTCCCTGGTTTTAGGTTTTTGTACATGAATCATCCGCTGTTGCCATTTCTTCTACAAAGTAGTCTATAGTTTGAATTTGTATCTGGAAGCACCAAAAACTACAACTTGGCTGATGGGGAGAAGCGGCACGTAAATAAGACAGCGCATTTTAAAGAGACAGTCAGAAAGCAGTTGGAAAACATTATCTATGCAACATTATTTTTTTTTTTTAAACACCTTCACAAAGGTTTGTAGACTACAAGACAGTGTTTTAAATGTGAAAAAAAAAAAATCACAATATGACCTCGTTACTAATTTACTCTACATGCTTTTAGGATGGCAGAACCACTTCTCCAAAGTGGGCTGGCTCAGGGTGGAGGACAGAGTAAAACAACTTGCACTGAGCCTAGTCTATAAAATCCGCTACACCTCCTTGATACCGAAGTACATGTCAAATTACTTCCTTAACGTAAATGACCGCCATAACCACAACACCAGGGGGAGCTCCACAAACCACGTTAAACCCAGATTTCGATCTAACAAAGGTCTTAACTCATTCTCTTTCTATGCCACATCAATGTGGAATGCACTCCCAACAGGTATAAAAGTAAGTGCATCTCTATATTCCTTCAAAACCGCTCTAAAACAACACCTCCAGGCAACTTCAACACTTTACTAATACCCTCCTCCATTCACATCCCATCTCCCCGGATTATAAACAACTCAAATGTACTTCTAATGTATATACTTGTTCTTATGCTAAGTGAACTCACTATGTTCTCTGCTGGCTGTACATATCCTACTAAATAAGACCTACACTGTTTCAATGTCCACATTTCTCTGTTGATGCAATTGTTGATGACTGAAGTTCTGATATCAACCAAAGCTCCTCATCCCACCCCCCGGATTGTAAATAATGTAAATAATTCAATGTACATACTATGATGATTAACTTGTGTGATGACTGTATTATGTTGATAGTATATATTTGTACCATGAATTGATTAACGTGGACCCCGACTTAAACAAGTTGAAAAACTTATTGGGGTGTTACCATTTAGTGGTCAATTGTACGGAATATGTACTGTACTGTGCAATCTACTAATAAAAGTATCAATCAATCAAAACAGATTATTTAAATTTCTACTAATTTAATTGGAGAAAATAAAAATATAATTATAATACTAAAAAAAACTCATGCAAATTGTCAATATCTTGATATTATTTTACTTTGTAGCATTGACCATATTTCTATGTTGATGTTGACAGGACACACACACACACACACACACACACACACACACACACACACACACACACACACGTCTGAATCAGCACTGAGTGTGATACTCACAGTGAGAGGTTGAAGGAAAAGAAGTCCCAGCCAACACGATATCATCAGGAGTCTGTTCAGCTGAAATAAGATCACATGATGATGTGTTTCATTCTGACTCTTGAACAAACATTTTGTCAAAAAAAACCCAAAAAAATTTAGGACACCCTATGACAGGGGTGTCCAAACTTTATCCACCAAGGGCTGTATACTGAAAAGTGAAAGCCGATTTTGTACAAAACCCATAACCAGTGAAGATGGCACATTGTGTAATTCGTGATTTGCAAATCCTTTTCAACTTATTTTCAATTGAATGGACTGCAAAGAGAATATATTTAATGTTGGAACTGAGAAAGTTGATTTTTTTTTTTTTTGTGCAAATAATCATTAATTTAGTATTTAATGGCAGCAACACATTGCAAAAAAAGTTGGCACAGGGGCATTTTTACCACTGGGTTACATGGCCTTTCCTTTTAACAACACTCAGTAAACGTTTGGGAACTGAAGAGACCAATTTTTGAAGCTTTTCAGGTGGAATTCTTTCCCATTCTTGCTTGATGTACAGCTTAAGTTGTTCAACAGTCTCCATTGTGGTATTGTGGGCTTTATATGCGCCACACATTTTCAATGGGAGACAGGTCTGGACTACAGGCAGGCCAGTCCAGTACCTGCACTCTTTTACTATTAGGCTACGCTGTTTTAACACATGGCTTGGCATTGTCTTGCTGAAATAAGCAGGGGCGTCCAAGATAACGTTGCTTGGACGACAACATATGTTGCTCCAAAACCTGTATGTACCTTTCAGCATTAATGGTGCCTTCACAGATGTGTAAGTTACCCATGCCTTGGGCACTAATACACCCCCATACCATCACAGATGCTGAAACAATCCGGATGGTTCTTTTCCTCTTTGTTCCGGAGGACACAACGTCAACAGTTTCCAAAAACAATTTCAAATGTGGACTCGTCGGACCACAGAATACTTTTCCACTTTGCATCAGTCCATCTTAGATGAGCTCAGCCGGCAGCGTTTCTGGATGTTGTTGATAAATGGCTTTGGCTTTGCATAATAGAGTTTTAACTTGCAGCTATGAACTGTAGTTACTGACAGTGGTTTTCTGAAGTGTTCCTGAGCCCATGTGGTGATATCCTTTACACACTTAGTGATGCAGTACTGCCTTAGGGATCGAAGGTACATAATATCATTGCGTAGGTGCAGTGATTCCTTCAGATTCTCTGAAACAGTACCCATTGTGGTATTGTAGGCTTTATATGCGCCACACATTTTTAATGGGAGACAGGTCTGGACTACAGGCAGGCCAGTCTAGTACCTGCACTCTTTTACTATTAGGCTACGCTGTTTTAACACATGGCTTGGCATTGTCTTGCTGAAATAAGCAGGGGCGTCCAAGATAACGTTGCTTGGACGACAACATATGTTGCTCCAAAACCTGTATATACCTTTCAGCATTAATGGTGCCTTCACAGATGTGTAAGATACCCATGCCTTGGGCACTAATACACCCCCATACCATCACAGATGCTGAAACAATCCGGATGGTTCTTTTCCTCTTTGTTCCGGGGGATACAACGTCCACAGTTTCCAAAATCAATTTCAAATGTGGACTCGTCGGACCACAGAATACTTTTCCACTTTGCATCAGTCCATCTAAGATGAGCTCAGGCCCAGCGAAGCCGGCAGCGTTTCTGGATGTTGTTGATAAATGGCTTTGGCTTTGCATAATAGAGTTTTAACTTGCAGCTATGAACTGTAGTTACTGACAGTGGTTTTCTGAAGTGTTCCTGAGCCCATGTGGTGATATCCTTTACACACTTAGTGATGCAGTACTGCCTTAGGGATCGAAGGTACATAATATTGCGTAGGTGCAGTGATTCCTTCAGATTTTCTGAACCTTTTGATGGTATTACAGACCGTAGATGGTGAAATCCCTTAAATTCCTTGCAATAGCTGGTTGAGAAATGTTCTTAAACTGTTGGACAATTAGCTCACACATTTGTTCACAAAGTGGTGAATTACTGAGCATTTCATGGAAGATGCATTTATACCCAATCATGGCACCCACCTTATCCCAATTAGCCCGTTCACCTGTGGGATGTTCCAAATAAGTGTTTCTCAACTTTCTCAGTCTTTTTGCCACTTGTGCTAGGTTTTTTGAAACATGTTGCAGGCAACAATTTCCAAAATAACTAATACTCGCGAATAAATAAAGTTTTCCAGTTCGAACGTTAAGCATCTCGTCTTTGCAGACCATTCAATTGAATATAGGTCGAAAAGGATTTGCAAATCATCGTGTTCTGTTTTATTTACCATTTACACAACATGCCAACTTCACTGGTTTTGGTTTCGTACTTTGTAGCATTGACTATATTTCTATGTTGATGTTGACCGGACACACAAAAGTCTCAATCAGCACCAGAGGTGGGTAGAGTAGCCAGAAATTGTACTCAAGTAAGAGTACAGTGACTTTAGAGATTTATTACTCAAGTAAAAGTAAGGAGTAGTCACCCAAATATTTACTTGAGTAAAAGTAAAAAGTATGTTGTGAAAAAACTACTCAAGCACTGAGTAACTGATGAGTAACCTGATTACGGCAACAAATAATGCACAAAAACATAAAAATAGCAATGAGCAAATTCAGAGCCAGGTATATCTCTTAAGCAACTAAAACAATATTATACATTAAATAATAGTACATTAAAATAAAATTTAAAAAATGGCACATTGAGCCACAATAACTTAACAGCACCATAGCCTCAGTAGCTATATATATATATATATATATACATACATACATTTATATATACAGTATATAATTTATATTTATTTATTTTGCCGTTTTTGTTCACATGTTGAAGGTGTTTTAATGAATATACATGCATGTTTAACATAAAAATTCCTATCTCATGAAAACAAGAATATAAGTTGGTGTATTACCTGATTCTGATGACTTGCATTGATTGGAATCAGACGTTCACGTTTTCAAATGGAGGAGAAAAAAAGTTCCTCTTTTCTGTCTAATACCACATGAAAGTCGTTGGTTTTTGGCATCTTATTTGTCCAGCTTCCATATTCGTTTTTATACACTTTACAAGAAATACATTGGCGGCAAACTCCGTAGCTTGCTAGCTTGTTTGCGCTGGCTTTCGGAGACTCTTATTTTGTTAACGCAGGCACGATGGTGCGGCGCTTTTATTGTGAAGACAGGAACTGTGCGATCAGTCTTTAGGCTTTTGACGGGAAGTACGGTTGAAATAAAAAGTGTCTTTTTTCCTTTACACTTTTGATTGATTGATTGAAACTTTTATTAGTAGGTTGCACAGTACAGTACATAATCCGTACAATTGACCACTAAATGGTAACACCCCAATAAGTTTTTCAACTTGTTTTAAGTCGGGTCATGTGACCGCCTGGCTCTGTTTGATTGGTCCAACGTCACCAGTGACTGCATGTGATTGGTCAAACGCAGGCATGCGTAGATTCTACTTTGAAGCTCTGTCATTAACCAAAACAAACATTAATAGATCGATAAAAAAAAGGTAGCGAGTAGTGAGCTGAATGTAGATAAATGGAACGGAGTAAAAGTAACGTTTCTTCTCTATAAATATACTCAAGTAAAAGTAAAAGTATGTTGCATAAAAACTACTCGTAGAAGTACAATTTATCCCAAAAGTTACTCAAGTAAATGTAACGGAGTAAATGTAGCGCGTTACTACCCACCTCTGATCAGCACTGAATGTGATACTTACAGTGAGAGGTTGAAGGAAAAGAGGTCTCAGCCAACATGGTATCATTAGGAGTCTGTTCAGCTGGAATGACATCACATGATAATGTGCTTCATTCTGACTGCTTCTTTTCAACAAACATCTTGTCAAAAAACAACAACAAAAAACATTTACAACACCCTATGACAATGGTATCCAAACTTTATCCACCAAGGGCTGAAGACATAAAAGTGAAACCCATTTTTGTAAAAGTGACAACGCTAATTTTTAACTTAGATACAGGTAAACCCTTGTTTACCTGTATCTCATCTTTTTTTGTAAGGGGCGCTGGAAGACGCAGACCCGTCAGCGATCCTGTTCTGTCTCCCTTTAATGTTTGTCTGATCTTGAATGGGATTGTGCTGAAAATTGTGATTTTCCTGAAGGAAATCTCCTGACAGAATAAGTGAAGTGAAGTGAATTATATTTATATAGCGCTTTTCTCAAGTGACTCAAAGCGCTTTACATAGTGAAACCCAATATCTGAGTTACATTTAAACCAGTGTGGGTGGCACTGGGAGCAGGTGGGTAAAGTGTCTTGCCCAAGGACACAACGGCAGTAACTAGGATGGCACAAGCGGGAATCGAACCTGCAACCCTCAAGTTGCTAGCACGGCCACTCTACCAACCGAGCTATGCCACCCCATAAATAAAGTACTATCTAATCTAATCTAATTATCATTATCTGTTAGTATACACATTTCAGCTTAATGCCCTTTCTTCTTACATATTTACTGTTTTTGTTTTTTTGAATTTTCCATCCATCCATCCATTTTCTACCGCTTATTCCCTTTTGGGGTCGCGGGGGGGCGCTGGCGCCTATCTCAGCTACAATCGGGCGGAAGGCGGTGAACACCCTGGACAAGTCACCACCTCATCGCAGGGCCAACACAGATAGACAGACAACATTCACACTCACATTCACACACTAGGGCCAATTTAGTGTTGCCAATCAACCTATCCCCAGGTGCATGTCTTTGGAAGTGGGAGGAAGCCGGAGTACCCGGAGGGAACCCACGCATTCACGGGGAGAACATGCAAACTCCACACAGAAAGATCCCGAGACTGGATTTGAACCCAGGACTGCAGGATCTTCGTATTGTGAGGCAGACGCACTAACCCCTCTTCCACCGTGAAGCCCCTTTTTTAAATTTTATGCCAACAATATTCTGCGAGCCAACAAAACTCCAACTGGGAGCCGCAAATGATACCCAAATTTGTGGTATCATCCAAAACTAAGGTAAAGTAAAGTTAAAGTTAAAGTACCACTGATAGTCTCACCCAACAGAAGAGTAAGTGATTATTACGTTTTAACAGAAGTGTAGCTAGAACATGTTAAAAGGGAAAGTAAGGAGAAATAAACAGTAAATGAACAAGTAGATTAATAATACATTTTCTACCACTTCCAACCATCCATCCATTTTCTACCACTTTTCCATAATAATGTTGACAAATATAATAGAATGGAAAATAACACACGTTAGCAGACTGATTTAGAGCCTTTGTGACTGTCATAACGAGGACTATGGTGTGGTTTGTTTTCCCGGAATGCAAAGGAACTGGACCGGTCTTGGCGTGAAGGTAAAGACATGTTTCGTCTATTACAATGAAAAAGACCCAGGACACGTTGGGAAGACTATGTCTCCCGGCTGGCCTGGGAACGCCTCGGGATCCCCCGGGAAGAGCTAGACGAAGTGGCTGGGGAGAGGGAAGTCTGGGTTTCCCTGCTTAGGCTGTTGCCCCCGCGACCCGGCCTCGGATAAGCGGAAGAATATGGATAGACAATGAAAAAGTGCAAACAAAAGGCACGCACAAGGCGGAGAACAAACTTGATTAGGAAAACAGAAACTAGAACAAAAGCAGAACTATGGGTATAGAAACGAAAGACACTAACCGTGGCATTAATAAACAAAAACTTACTTGCGGTGACGTGAGCAGAGCAGCATGAACTATGGCATGAAACAGACTGGTCGTAAACAGGGTGATGACGCCAGAACGACCAACTGAAAAACCAGGTTTAAATAATAATGACATATGAAACAGGTGCGTGAGTCCAAGACGTGAGACAGGTGAAACTAATGGGTTGTGTGATAACAAAATGACTTATACTTGTTTAAATAGATGATGTTCTTTGAACTGGGTACCAAAAGTTGTTTATTGGGCTCAGGAATGTGACACTTAGCAAGAGATCTCTTATCTGATCAAGCTTTGTCTCCTGTGTCTTTGATGTGACATGTGGACTTTAGTTGACCTGGGTATATGTGTCATCTATTCTTGACCCCCCCTTTGGCTAAATTGGTCCCCTTACCTGAGTGCCCCCCCACTCCCCCCTCTCCTCTGGGTGAAACGACACCCTCTCCCCTTCACAGGACCTTGGGCATTCATTCCACTGGGGTACTGTATGTTAATGAGCATGGAGGGTGGGACTTCTGAGAATGTATAATTGTCATTACATATTCTAAAAGAGTGAGAACTAGGGTTGGGAGATATCGCACATTTGGGTATCGATACCGATACTGGCCAGTATCGCCGATATCGGAAGTGTCGTCATCCGATGGGGGGCGGGGGGGGACTTAGGGGTATCGATACTTTTGAAAAACAAATTTGTACTTTTGCCTTTATTAAATGATTATGATAATAATACAACACAGGACAAATATTTAAGTCAAAAAATAAAATATTTATTACAAAAGTAATATCAATAGCTATAAAGTAATGCAAATAAGGTGCAAACAACTACTGAACCTGGCTTGTCGCCTCAAAACACACAAACACTTAAGGTAAATAACAAAACTCTAGTTATTGAACAAAGTTGTAAACATGAACACAAAACAAAAGAACTGAGAAATTCAATTAAAAAAGTAATAATATCAACTACAATAAAGTAAGTAGTGCAAATAAGGTGAAAACAAATACTGAACTTGGCTAGTCGCCTCAAAACACACAAGAACTTAAGTAAAAAAGAAAACACTAGTTATTAAACAGTTGTAAAAATGAACAAAACAAAATAACTGAAAAATTCTTATAGTTATTTTAGTGCAATAAAATACTTTACAGTTTACAACCAAGACATTAAGTCGCACTGGAAACGCACGCGTGTGTGTGTGCGCGTGTCCGAGTGAAGCTCGGAGCGAATTATACTGATGTGTGTGCGCGAACGCACCAAGCGTCATGTTAATTGTATTTATTTTATTTTATTTTGGGTTGAAGATTAATTTTTAAAGTGTTTTTCAAATCTCGTTCGCGACCCATCACTAGGGAGGAGGGTGGAGTGGTGAGGAGCGCTGCGCTCACATTTTTTATTTTTATTTTTTTAAATCAGAGTGATTCGCTTAATTTGGTGAAGTATCGATACCATCACGCCAGTATCGATACGATACCGATACTCACCAAGTATCGATACGCCCAGCCCTAGTGAGAACAAGCTGGAACGAATGGATGTTCTGGTTTGGTCTCGCTTTGCAAAGCTTCTTATTATTTGTTTGTTACTTTAATAAATCATTTTAAAAGCTATTTGTCACTTAAGGATCGTCTTTAAGAAATTTCCACGACAGTCGCTATGGTGACAAAACAAGGGGGTGAAAAAACAGAAACTAATGGAGTCTCGAAGTAACAAAAAATAACTAAATAAAACATGACCACAAGACATGACAGTGGCTTACTTACTGGGGCGGCATAGCTCGGTTGGTAGAGTGGCCGTGCCAGCAACTTGAGGGTTGCAGGTTCGATTCTCGCTTCTGCCATCCTAGTTACTGCCGTTGTGTCCTTGGGCAAGACACTTTACCCACCTGCTCCCAGTGCCACCCACACTGGTTTAAATGTAACTTAGATATTGGGTTTCACTATGTAAAGCGCTTTGAGTCACTTGAGAAAAGCGCTATATAAATATAATTCACTTACTTACTAATAAAAGACAAGTTGTCTTGTATGTTCACTATTTTATTTAAGGACAAACTTGCAATAAGAAACATATGTTTAATGTACCCTAAGATTTTTTTTTGCTCAAATAAAGCCAATAATGAAATGTTTTGTGGTCCCCTTTATTTAGAAAAATACCGAAAAGTACCAAAATACATTTTTGTACCGGTACCAAAATATTGGTATCGGAACACTAGTAAAGTGAAGTATTTTTATTTAGACAGTACCATGTTTGGAAAGTATGATAATATACTGTAATATTTCTTGCTGCTCCTCGATCTTAGCGCTGCTTTCGATACCGTCGATCATAATATTTTATTAGAACGTATCAAAACACGAATTGATATGTCAGACTTAGCCCTGTCTTGGTTTAACTCTTATCTTACTGATAGGATGCAGTGCGTCTCCCATAATGTGACCTCGGACTATGTTAAGGTAACGTGTGGAGTTCCCCAGGGTTCGGTCCTTGGCCCTGCACTCTACAGCATCTACATGCTGCCGCTAGGTGACATCATACGCATATACGGTGTTAGCTTTCACTGTTATGCTGATGACACCCAACTCTACATGCCCCTAAAGCTGACCAACACGCCGGATTGTAGTCAGCTGGAGGCGTGTCTTAATGAAATTAAACAATGGATGTCCGCTAACTTTTTGCAACTCAACGCCAAAAAAACGGAAATGCTGATTATCGGTCCTGCTAGACACCGACCTCTATTTAATAATACAACTCTAACATTTGACAACCAAACAATTAAACAAGGTGACACGGTAAAGAATCTGGGTATTATCTTCGACCCAACTCTCTCCTTTGAGTCACACATTAAAAGCGTTACTAAAACGGCCTTCTTTCATCTCCGTAAAATCGCTAAAATTCGCTCCATTCTGTCCACTAAAGACGCTGAGATCATTATCCATGCGTTTGTTACGTCTCGTCTCGATTACTCTAACGTATTATTTTCGGGTCTCCCCATGTCTAGCATTAAAAGATTACAGTTGGTACAAAATGCGGCTGCTAGACTTTTGACAAGAAAGTTTGATCACATTACGCCTGTACTGGCTCACCTGCACTGGCTTCCTGTGCACTTAAGATGTGACTTTAAGGTTTTACTACTTACGTATAAAATACTACACGGTCTAGCTCCAGCCTATCTTGCCGATTGTATTGTACCATATGTCCCGGCAAGAAATCTGCCTTCAAAGGACTCCGGCTTATTAGTGATTCCCAAAGCCCAAAAAAAGTCTGCGGGCTATAGAGCGTTTTCCGTTCGGGCTCCAGTACTCTGGATTGCCCTCCCGGTAACAGTTCGAGATGCTACCTCAGTAGAAGCATTTAAGTCTCACCTTAAAACTTATTTGTATACTCTAGCCTTTAAATAGACTCCCTTTTTAGACCAGTTGATCTGCCGTTTCTTTTCTTTTTCTCCTATGTTCCACTCTCCCTTGTGGAGGGAGTCCGGTCCGATCCGGTGGCCATGTACTGCTCGCCTGTGTATCGGCTGGGGACATCTCTGCGCTGCTGATCCGCCTCCGCTTGGGATGGTTTCCTGCTGGCTCCGCTATGAACGGGACTCGCGCTGCTGTGTTGGATCCGCTTTGGACTGGACTCTTGCAACTGTGTTGGATCCATTGTGGATTGAACTTTCACAGTATCATGTTAGACCCGCTCGACATCCATTGCTTTCCTCCTCTCCAAGGTTCTCATAGTCCTCATTGTCACCGACGTCCCACTGGGTGTGAGTTTTCCTTGCCCTTATGTGGGCCTACCGAGGATGTCGTAGTGGTTTGTGCAGCCCTTTGAGACACTAGTGATTTAGGGCTATATAAGTAAACATTGATTGATTGATTGATGCTATTAAATTAAATTAAAGTACCAATGATTGTCACACACACACGAGATGTGGCGAAATTATCTGCATTTGACCCATCACCCTTGATCACCCCATGGGAGGTGAGGAGAGCAATGAGCAGCAGCGGTGGCCCCGCCCGGGAATCATTTTTGGTGATTCAACCCCCAATTCCAAGCCTTGATGCTGAGTGCCAAACAGGGAGATAACGGGTTCCCATTTTTATAGTCTTTGGTGTGACTCGACTGGGGCTTGAACTCACAACCTACCGATCTAAAGATTAAAAGGCAAGCAATTTCAAGCACTACATATACATTTTCTGTTAAAAAGGACATTAATAAAATTATATTTAGTGAGAAAATGTTAGGTCAGGGGTGTCCAAACTTTTTCCACTTAGGGCCGCAGACTGAAAAATCAAAGCAAGCGGGGGCCATTTTGAAATTTTTTTTAATTTTAAGAACCAATTCAATTTATGTATAACCAATATACATTTAGGCCTCCACTCAAACTTGATCCCTGGGACCCCAAAGGGTTTTGGTCAAAAAAAATATTTAGCATTATTTTGTTTTATTATTATTCAAGTTTTAAATCTCCAGATCAACATTAGGTCCATCTGTCAATATAATGATTTCAAAGATTTAAGTTGTATGCTCTTTTTGTCAAAGAAAACCCTGTTTTTTGATGGAAAAAACAAAACAAAATATGCAATATTATCACCCAATATATTTTTTAAGTGGAATATTTGAGATTATATAATAATTGGAACCTTAAAAAAGTCAATAACTACTAACACCATTGATTTTAATTTGTTATTATTTTTTGAGCAATGACACTTAAAAACAAATCACACTAAATTTTTTGGCGATCCAACTCATTAAAGTGTTAAAAAAATAAATTATACATTTTTTCAC
Organism: Nerophis ophidion; assembly: GCF_033978795.1. NCBI lineage: Eukaryota > Metazoa > Chordata > Actinopteri > Syngnathiformes > Syngnathidae > Nerophis > Nerophis ophidion. The sequence goes on along the minus strand of NC_084636.1, from coordinate 30,266,905 downwards.
TGTTTACTTTTCGTGACTTCGTGACTTATATTTATATAGCGCTTTTCTCTAGTGACTCAAAGCGCTTTACATAGTGAAACCCAATATCTAAGTTACATTTAAACCAGTGTGGGTGGCACTGGGAGCAGGTGGGTAAAGTGTCTTGCCCAAGGACACAACGGCAGTGACTAGGATGGCGGAAGCGGGAATCGAACCTGCAACCCTCAAGTTGCTGGCACGGCCACTCTACCAACCGAGCTATGCCACTTTTAACACAAACATCTCGAGATCAACTTCAGATCTATCCGTCAATTATAAGTTTTATTGTTTATGTTTTTTGTTTGTTCATTTTAGGCCCTCCTTTAAAAAAAACAAAAACAGCTCAGTTTTTTATATAACAAACACAAAATATGCAACATTTTCCCCCCCAAAAATATCTCAAAGTGGAAAATTTAACGTGACGTAATTGGAACCTTGAATAGGTCAATAATTTATAATGACATTGATTTTGATTCATTATTATTTTCTAAAGAAAGAAACCGCCTGCATGGCAGCTTTGTGTTATTAGAGTAAACATTGCAACATTTTCTTGTTACATTTCACCCGTTTGCTCCATTATATCACTTTTTACCTTTTGAAATTTTTTCAATCTTATTTTTAAAATGAACAGAATCGGTCACCGATTCTGTTCATAACTTTTATGGACAGAATTTCTAGGCGCAGTCAAGGCGTTGAGGGGATCCGGTTTGGTGGCCACGGGATTAGGTCTCTGCTTTTTGCAGATGATGTAGTCCTGATGGCTTCATCTGACCGGGAGCTTCAGCTCTCACTGGATCGGTTCGCAGCCGAGTGTGAAGCGACCGGAATGAGAATCAGCACCTCCAAGTCCGAGTCCATGGTTCTCGCCCGGAAAAGGGTGGAGTGCCATCTCCGGGTTGGGGAGGAGACCCTGCCCCAAGTGGAGGAGTTCAAGTACCTAGGAGTCTTGTTCACGAGTGGGGGAAGAGTGGATCGTGAGATCGACAGGCGGATCGGTGCGGCGTCTTCAGTAATGCGGACGTTGTATCGATCCGTTGTGGTGAAAAAGGAGCTGAGCCGGAAGGCAAAGCTCTCAAAATACCGGTCGATCTACGTTCCCATCCTCACCTATGGTCATGAGCTTTGGGTCATGACCGAAAGGATAAGATCACGGGTACAAGCGGCCGAAATGAGTTTCCAGGTCTCTCCCTTAGAGATAGGGTGAGAAGCTCTGCCATCCGGGAGGAACTCAAAGTAAAGCCGCTGCTCCTCCACATCGAGAGGAGCCAGATGAGGTGGTTCGGGCATCTGGTCAGGATGCCACCCGAACGCCTCCCTAGGGAGGTGTTTAGGGCACGTCCAGCTGGTAGGAGGCCACGGGGAAGACCCAGGACACGTTGGGAAGACTATGTCTCCCGGCTGGCCTGGGAACGCCTCGGGATCCCCCGGGAGGAGCTGGACGTAGTGGCTGAGGAGAGGGAAGTCTGGGCTTCCCTGCTTAGGCTGCTGCCCCCGCGACCCGACCTCGGATAAGCGGAAGATGATGGATGGATGGAAGGATGGATTTTTAAAATGTGCCGTGGGGGCCGTTAAAAAATGACCTGCGGGCCGCAATTGGCCACCCGGCCGCACTTTGGACACCCTTGTTTTAAGTACTTTATTGACATGTCATTTTCTGGTGTTCACGGGCCAGATAAAATGAAGCCGCGGGCCAGATCTGGCCCCTGGGCCTTGAGTTTGATACCGGTGTCCTAAATGTAAACTGAGTACCTCCTTACCTGTGTGACTTGTGTTTCCCTGCAGGCCAGCGTCACTCAAACAGGTGAAATTGTTGGCGACTTCCCGACATCGCCCTGGTCCACATATTGTGTCATTGCACTGAGCTGTCAGGACAAAGAAAGAGGAACATCAAGAGAGGTTCTTCCCCCGCCCGCCCCACGGACACCACCTTGGTAGCACACGGCGTATTTCTTCTGCCGGCACTTCTCGTCGTTCCACTTCCCTCGGTTGTCTCCGTTGTTGACGTAGATCTCCACGCAGACCGTCACGCTGCGGTTGTTGTTGGGCTCGTTCTCCGCCCACGACTCCTCGCTCATCCAGGTGCTGTTGTTCCCCACCCAGGTCCAGTCCTCCCGCGTCCTGGTCAGTCCCAGCCAGTAATACGGGCTGGAGGTCTTGTTTGGCAAGACGGAGACCAGCTTGTCGTTCTCGTCCTGGTTCTGGATGACCACCATGTCCGTGTAGGTCTTCCTGCACCACTGCCGGGCCTGGGTCCAGTTCATGGTGGTGCTGGAGTGGTGATACATCCACCCTGAGCAGGTCCCAGCTAAAGAAGTCCCTGATAGATATTCAGACGACGACAGTTAGTCAGCATTCGCTTCCCAAAAACAGCATACAGTCCTGATCTTTGACTCGCCCTTTGTACAGAAGGTCCTCAAAAACAACACAACACTCGTCATTTAGAAGAGATTTGGCAAGCTTTTTTGCACCACCACCACCACAAAAACAGCAGAGGAATCCTGTTTTGAGGTAGCGCCACAAAAACAGCAGAGCACTCATGTCCAATAAAACATCTTTGAAACACATTTTTTGCAGTGGAGCCTTGAAAATAGCAGATTACTTCTGTTGTGTTATTTTTCTGTCTTTAACTACAGTAACTTTTTAGCAGTATACAGTATTTCCTTGAATTGCCTTCCGGGGCGCTAATTAATTTAAAACCTCTTCTCACTCCGGCACTTACCAAAGGCATGTGGTAAAAGTAAGCATGCGCTCATTAATTTAAAACCTCTTCTCACTCCGGCACTTACCAAAGGCATGTGGTAAAAGTAAGCATGCGCTCATTAATTTAAAACCTCTTCTCACTCCGGCACTTACCAAAGGCGTGCAGTAAAAATTTGAGTGTGATGTAAGGATACATCATGAAAAGCACATTTAATTAAAAAAACGCTATTATGGTCTCACCTTTACTCATTTAGTCCATGCCAGCTCCTAAACAAAAGCATCGATAACTTGTTTATAGAAGTCTTCCTTATCTTTCTTCAGTTTTAAAAGTCCCTCTGTCTCGATGGAGATCTTCCTTTATTTTGAGACCGTCGCAATACCGTAGCTGCGTCTGTCAAATAGGAGTCATTAAATGACTCCCGCCTCCTGGTGGTAGAGGGCGCTAGTGATCCTTCTTGCGACTACTCGGCTGCAGAAGAAGTGAAATGAGTGACGGGATATGTGCTGGAGGAGGTTGTTGTACCGAAATATGTTACCCATCGTAATTTGTAACTCCAGGGGGCAATGTTCCCATGGCGTTTGTTTGATGGTTAAACGGCAAGGCCAAAGAGGAGGAGAAGAAGAACGCTTGCGTGAATGGCGTAAACTATCCTTAATGCTGCAACGTCAGTTTACAGAATTTCAGCATTCAGCCCTCTACCACCAGGAGGCGGGAGTCATCTAACGACTCATATTTGACAGACGCAGCTACGGTATTGCGACGGTCTCAAGCAGTCGTCTTGCGGGATCCCAGGACCACCAAGGAAGGACATGGCTTGAGCAGTTTGACTTTGTTTATTTCAAAACACTACCAGAGGAATTCTGTCATATACTGTAGAAGATCTTTGACAAGTATTTTTGAGGTAGCTCCACAAAAACAGCAGAGTGCTTATTTCAAATAAAGCATCTTTGAAAAACATTTTTACTGTGGTTCTCTTAAAAAAAGCAGAGGACTTCTGTTGTATTAATTCTGTCTGTAGCTTTTCTGCAGTATATTCTCAAAAACAGCAAATTACTCTTGTCGAATAAAGCTTTTTTAAAAAAACTTTTTTTTCAGTGAATCCTTCCGAACCGCAGAGAAATTTTGTTGTATTACTAATCTTTAACTAGCATTTTTACATTATATTCTCAAAAACAGCAAATGACTTGTCAATTTAAGCCTCTTTGAAACATTGTTTTCAATGAATCCTTCAAAACATATTCTTGAAATCGATGACTTACTTTCATCATAGTATGAGTCCATTGTATCAGCTGTTGATTCTCTCTCACACACAAACATTTTCCAAAATAGATAAGTGACGTTTCAGCATTACGCATATTTTACGCCATTTCCGCAAGCGTTCTTCTTCTCTTCCTCTTTGGCCTTGCCGTTTAACCATCAAACAAACGCCATGGAAACATCGCCCCCTAGAGTTACAAATTACGATGGGTAACAGATTTCGGTACAACAACCTCCTCCAGCACATATCCCGTCACTCATTTCACTTCTTCTGCAGCCGAGTAGTCGCAAGATGGATCACTAGCGCCCTCTACCACCAGGAGGCGGGAGTCATTTAATGACTCATATTTGACAGACGCAGCTACGGTATTGTGACGGTCTCAAGCCGTCGTCTTGCGGGTTCCCAGGACCACCTAGGAAGGACATGGCTTGAACCGTTTGACTTTATTTTTCAATTAAACCTCAGTCCAGGTCGCTCTTCCGCTCCTCCTCTCCGCTCGCTCGCCCTCCCTACCGCCATCTTGGGCCGGGCTCCAGCATGCCCTGCCTGTCTGACCGTCGGCTCCACAGGTATATTAATAAAACATAACTGCTTACTGTTCTTTTAGCTTGGACCTTAAATCCTACTGAATAGCTCTTAATCTTCTTCCCTTTATGCAATTTCTAATTACCGGTATTGAAATCAGCCTCCTCCATTTTGAAAATGATGCCGGTGGAAGTGTCACTCGTGACGTCACGAGTTTGACCCGGCGGTAATACTACACATGCGCTAATTATTTTGCAAAGCGAGTTTGACCCGGCAGTAATTCAAGGCAGGCGCATACTATATGCCCTGCGGCAATTCAAGGAAAGACGATATTCTCAAAAACAGTGTAGTATCCCAATCATACAGGCTCTTTGACTAGCCCTTTGTACAGAAGGTCCTCAAAAACAGCATAGAAGACTTTTGCACTACACCGGTGTTGTGCTGCTGAATCAAGTCTGTTTTTTTGAATTTGCATTTTCTGACAAGTTTGGGTTTTATCGGAACTCCTGATGAGGTTTTGAGACATCTCCTACAACTACAGCACCAGTATTGTGCTGCTGAAGCAAGTCCGTTTTTATTTTTTATTTTTGTGAAAGGGTTTATGACATTTTTGCGGAAAAAAAAGTTTTCAAAAAATACGTATTGTCTTCCATTTTCGGGTTTTGTCGGGACTCCTGCTGAGGTTTTGAGACATCTCCTATAACTGCAGCATTAGGATTGTGCTGCTGAAGAAAGTCAGTTTTATTTTTATTTTTGTGTAAGGGTCCCCCCTTACGACATTTTTGCGAAAACAAGTTTTCCAAAAATATGCATTTTCCGCCATTTTTGGGTATTATCGGAACTCCTGATGAGGTTTTGAGACATCTCCTGCATCTACAGCACCAGTATTGTGCTGTTGAATCAAGTCTGTTTTTATTTTTTATTTTTGTGAAAGGGTTTATGACATTTTTGCGAAAAAAAAGTTTTCAAAAAATACGTATTGTCTTCCATTTTCGGGTTTTGTCGGGACTCCTGTTGAGGTTTTGAGACATCTCCTATAACTACAGAACCAGGATTGTGCTGCTGAAGAGAGTCCGTTTTATTTTTATTTTTGTGTAAGGGCCCCCCCTTACGACATTTTTGCGAAAACAAGTTTTCCGAAAATATGCATTTTCTGCCATTTTTGGGTTTTATCGGAACTCCTGATGAGGTTTTGAGACATCTCCTGCGTCTACAGCACCAGTATTGTGCTGCTGAAGCAAGTCCGTTTTTATTTTTTATTTTTGTGAAAGGGTTTATGACATTTTTGCGAAAAAAAAGTTTTCCGAAAATACGTATTGTCTTCCATTTTCGGGTTTTGTCGGGACTCTTGTTGAGGTTTTGAGACATCTCCTATAACTACAGCACTAGGATTGTGCTGCTGAAGAAAGTCTGTTTTATTTTTTTTTTTTTTTGAGGGTCCCCGCTTACGACATTTTTGCGAAAACAAGTTTTCCAAAAATATGCATTTTCTGCCATTTTTGGGTTTTATCGGAACTCCTGATGAGGTTTTGAGACATCTCCTGCATCTACAGCACCAGAATTGTGTTGCTGAAGCAAGTCCATTTTTATTTTTGTGAAAGGGTTTATGACATTTTTGCGAAAAAAAAGTTTCCAAAAAATACGTATTGTCTTCCATTTTCGGGTTTTGTCGGGACTCCTGTTGAGGTTTTGAGACATCTCCTATAACTGCAGCACTAGGATTGTACTGCTGAAGAAAGTCCGTTTTATTTTTATTTTTGTGTAAGGGTCCCCCCTTACGACATTTTTGCGAAAACAAGTTTTCCAAAAATATGCATTTTCCGCCATTTTTGGGTATTATCGGAACTCCTGATGAGGTTTTGAGACATCTCCTGCATCTACAGCACCAGTATTGTGCTGCTGAAGCAAGTCCGTTTTTATTTTTGTGAAAGGGTTTATGACATTTTTGCGAAAAAAAAGTTTTCAAAACATACGTATTGTCTTCCATTTTCGGGTTTTGTCGGGACTCCTGTTGAGGTTTTGAGACATCTCCTATAACTACAGCACTAGGATTGTACTGCTGAAGAAAGTCCATTTTATTTTTATTTTTGTGTAAGGGTCCCCCCTTACGACATTTTTGCGAAAACAAGTTTTCCAAAAATATGCATTTTCCGCCATTTTTGGGTATTATCGGAACTCCTGATGAGGTTTTGAGACATCTCCTGCATCTACAGCACCAGTATTGTGCTGTTGAATCAAGTCTGTTTTTATTTTTTATTTTTGTGAAAGGGTTTATGACATTTTTGCGAAAAAAAAGTTTTCAAAAAATACGTATTGTCTTCCATTTTCGGGTTTTGTCGGGACTCCTGTTGAGGTTTTGAGACATCTCCTATAACTACAGAACCAGGATTGTGCTGCTGAAGAGAGTCCGTTTTATTTTTATTTTTGTGTAAGGGCCCCCCCTTACGACATTTTTGCGAAAACAAGTTTTCCGAAAATATGCATTTTCTGCCATTTTTGGGTTTTATCGGAACTCCTGATGAGGTTTTGAGACATCTCCTGCGTCTACAGCACCAGTATTGTGCTGCTGAAGCAAGTCCGTTTTTATTTTTTATTTTTGTGAAAGGGTTTATGACATTTTTGCGAAAAAAAAGTTTTCCGAAAATACGTATTGTCTTCCATTTTCGGGTTTTGTCGGGACTCTTGTTGAGGTTTTGAGACATCTCCTATAACTACAGCACTAGGATTGTGCTGCTGAAGAAAGTCTGTTTTATTTTTTTTTTTTTTTGAGGGTCCCCGCTTACGACATTTTTGCGAAAACAAGTTTTCCAAAAATATGCATTTTCTGCCATTTTTGGGTTTTATCGGAACTCCTGATGAGGTTTTGAGACATCTCCTGCATCTACAGCACCAGAATTGTGTTGCTGAAGCAAGTCCATTTTTATTTTTGTGAAAGGGTTTATGACATTTTTGCGAAAAAAAAGTTTCCAAAAAATACGTATTGTCTTCCATTTTCGGGTTTTGTCGGGACTCCTGTTGAGGTTTTGAGACATCTCCTATAACTGCAGCACTAGGATTGTACTGCTGAAGAAAGTCCGTTTTATTTTTATTTTTGTGTAAGGGTCCCCCCTTACGACATTTTTGCGAAAACAAGTTTTCCAAAAATATGCATTTTCCGCCATTTTTGGGTATTATCGGAACTCCTGATGAGGTTTTGAGACATCTCCTGCATCTACAGCACCAGTATTGTGCTGCTGAAGCAAGTCCGTTTTTATTTTTGTGAAAGGGTTTATGACATTTTTGCGAAAAAAAAGTTTTCAAAACATACGTATTGTCTTCCATTTTCGGGTTTTGTCGGGACTCCTGTTGAGGTTTTGAGACATCTCCTATAACTACAGCACTAGGATTGTACTGCTGAAGAAAGTCCATTTTATTTTTATTTTTGTGTAAGGGTCCCCCCTTACGACATTTTTGCGAAAACAAGTTTTCCAAAAATATGCATTTTCCGCCATTTTTGGGTATTATCGGAACTCCTGATGAGGTTTTGAGACATCTCCTGCATCTACAGCACCAGTATTGTGCTGATGAAGCAAGTCCGTTTTTATTTTTTGTTTTTGTGAAAGGGTTTATGACATTTTTGCAAAAAAAAAAGTTTTCAAAAAATACGTATTGTCTTCCATTTTCGCGTTTTGTCGGGACTCCTGTTGAGGTTTTGAGACATCTCCTACAACTACAGCACCAGTATTGTGCTGCTGAAGAAAGTCAGTTTTTATTTTTGTGAAAGGGTTTATGACATTTTTGCGAAAAAAAAAGTTTTCAAAAAATACGTATTGTCTTCCATTTTCGGGTTTTGTCGGGACTCCTGTTGAGGTTTTGAGACTTCTCCTATAACTACAGCACTAGGATTGTGCTGCTGAAGAAAGTCAGTTTTATTTTTATTTTTGTGTAAGGGTCCCCCCTTACGACATTTTTGCGAAAACAAGTTTTCCAAAAATATGCATTTTCTGCCATTTTTGGGTTTTATCGGAATTCCTGATGAGGTTTTGAGTCATCTCCTGCATCTACAGCACCAGAATTGTGTTGCTGAAGCAAGTCCATTTATTTTTATTTTTGTGTATGGAACATTTTAGCCAAAACATTTTTTCAAAAAATATGCATTTTCGGGTCCTGTCATTTACTTTAGAAGATCTTTGACAAGTATTTTTGAGGTAACTCCACAAAAACAGCAGAGCTCATGTCCAATAATGCATCTTCGAAACACATTTTTTCAGTGAATCCTTCAAAATAGATAACTTCTGTTGTATTAATAATCTTTAATTAGCTGTTTTGCAGTATATTCTCAAAAACAGCAAATGACTTGTCGAATAAAGCATCTTTGAAACACTTTCAGTGAATCCTTCAAAACAGCATAGGATTTCTGTTGATAGTCCTTTACTGGCTTTTTTGCACTATATTCTTAAAAACAGCAAGTGACTCTTGTGGAATAAAGCATTTTTGAAACATTTTTTTAGCAGGAGATTCTTAAAAACAGGGGACGTCTGTTGCAACAATAACCTAAAAACAGCACAGTGTTCCTGTCCTGGAAGATTCTTGACAAGCACTCTTAAAGTTGAGCAACAAAAACAATCTCACGCTCCTGTAGAATAGGGCATATTTAAATCACATTTTTGTAGTATGTTCTAAAAAACAGCAAAGTATTTATTTCATATAAGAGGATTTTAACAGGTATTTTTAAAGTAAAGCAACAAAATCAATCCAGCCCTCACGTAGAAGAAAGGATATTTAAAACGCATTTTTGCAGTATGTTTTCAAAAACAGCGCAATTGTCGAGGATTGGACAAGAGGACTGGCGAGCATTTTTGCACTACCATCACAACAATAGAGGAGGAATCCTGTCATATACTGTAGAAGATATTTGATATTTTTGAGGTATCTCCACAAAAAAAGCAGAACGCTCATGTCGAATGAGCATTTTTGAAACACGTTTTTGCAGTGGTTTCTCAAAAAAAGCAGAGGACTTCTGTTGTATTAATTCTGTCTATAACTCCAATAGCTTTTTTGTAGCGTATTCTCAAAAACAGCAACGTGCTCCTGTAGTTTAGAGAATTTTTAAACACTTTTTTTAGTCAATCCTTCAAAACAGCAGAGGACTTATGTTGTATTAATAATCTTTAACTGGCTTTTTTGCATTATATTCTCAAAAACAGCAAATGACTATTGTTGAATGAAGCATCTTTAAAGCTTTTTTCAATGAATCCTTCTAAACAGCAGATAACTTATGTTGTATTAATAATATTTAACTGGCTTTTTTGGCATTATATTCTCAAAAACAGCAAGTGACTCTTTTCGAATGAAGCATCTTCGAAACATTTTTTAGCAGGAAATTCTTAAAAACAACATGGGACTCCTGTTGCATCAATAACCTTTGAGTAGCGTTTTGGCAGTTTGTCCTCAAAAACAGCAAAGTGTTCCTGTCATATGGAGGATATTTGCCAAGTACTTTTAAACTTGAGGAACAAAACTATCTTGCACTTCTGTAGGATAAAGTATATTTAAATCACATTTTTGCAGTATGTACTCAAAAACAGCAAAGTATTTCTGTCATATGGAGGACTTTTGACAAGTATTTTACAAGTAAAGCAAGAAAAATAATCACGCACTCATGTCGAATATAGCATATTTAAAACATTTTTGCAGTAAGTTCTCAAAAACCGCACAAGACTTGTCATTCAGAAGAGATTTGGTGAGCTTTTTTGCACTACCATCAAAACAATAGCAGAAGAATTCTGTCATATACTGTAGAAGATGTTTGACAAGTATTTTTGAGGTAGCTCCACAAAAACAGCAGAGTGCTTATTTCAAATAAAGCATCTTTGAAAAACATTTTTACAGTGGTTCCCTTAAAAAAGCAGAGGACTTCTGTTGTATTAATTCTGTCTGTAGCTTTTCTGCAGTATATTCTCAAAAACAACAAATTACTCTTGTCAAATAAAGCTTATTTAAAAAAACTTTTCAGTGAATCCTTCCGAACTGCAGAGAAATGTTGTATTACTAATCTTTAACTAGCATTTTTACATTATATTCTCAAAAACAGCAAATGACTTGTCAATTTAAGCCTCTTCGAAACATTTTTTTCAATGAATCCTTCAAAACAGCAGATAACTTATGTTGTATTAATAATCTTCAATGGGCTTTTTTGCAGTATATTCTCAAAAATAGCAAATTACTTGTCGAAAAATACATCTTTGAAACACTTTTTTCAGTGAATCCTTCAAAACAGCAGAAGACTTATGTCGTATTAATAATATTTAAAGAGCTTTTTATGTTACAGTGATCAAAAATATTAAAGATTTGTTAAATAAAATTTCCGTCTTGTTTTTAATGAATACGTAGGCCCACTGCGCTACTGTATTTTAATGTTGGTCATTATGGTGGTACTTAGAGAGCAAATTTTTTTCTGAGGTGGTAGCAATAATTCTCAACTCGCTTTTTGGCACTGGCGCCACAAAAACGGTAGAAGAATCCCGTTATATGGAGGACGTTTTAAAGCAGAGATTCTCAAACTGTGGTACGTTTCCTAATAGTGGTAGGCCTAATAATCACTTGATTTAAGTACAGTGTTTTATGTTCCCATATCAAAAACACAGTGTTACTGCTCAAACTGTGCATAATGTTACATTGGTCAAAAATATTAAATATGTTTAATAAAGTTTCTGCCTTGTTTTTAATGAATACGTAGGCCCACTGCGCTACTGTATTTCAATGTTGGTAATTATGGTGGTACTTAGAGAGCCAATTTTTTTCTGAGGTGGTAGCAATAATTCTCAACTCGCTTTTTGGCACTGGCGCCACAAAAACGGCAGAAGAATCCCGTTATATGGAGGACGTTTTAAAGCAGAGATTCTCAAACTGTGGTACGTGTCCTAGTAGTGGTAGGCCTAATAATCACTTGATTTAAGTACAGTGTTTTATGTTCCCATATCAAAAAACACAGTGTTACTGCTCAAACAGTGCATAATGTTACAGTGGTCAAAAATATTAAATGTTAAATAAAGTTTCTGCCTTGTTTTTAATGAATACGTAGGCCCACTGCGCTACTGTATTTCAATGTTGGTCATTATGGTGGTACTTAGAGAGCAAAGTTTTTTCTGAAGTGAAAAAAAGTGCGATTATATGTAGCATTTTCGTCTGACGTTTTGTTAAAGGCTTTCTTTGCGGCGTTACCTTCTATGGTTATCATCACACTTATCTTTTTATCATGCTTGCATGACAAAAACATTTTTTATGTCGATTTGCGGACTGATGTCACCAAAATATTACAAACACTTGGCCATATTTTAAAAACAAAAACACCAAAAACGCATTAATAAACAATTCATTCTGATACTTACCGAGGAGGAGCATCATCCACGTCCACTTCATTTCCAACTGCCTATAAATCAGAAAAACATATGTTTATTATTTGTATTTATTTTTGGATGACTGCTGTATTAAAGCCCCTTGACTTACCTGCAATATGTATGCATAAAAGCTAATAATTCCTAAAGCATTTCCAAAGCGGGATGAGTCCCACTGGCACAGCCGAGCATTGATGGGCTCTTATATGATCCCACGCTGGTCAGGACAATACCTGGATGTTTCCACACAGAATGTGTCGACTGACAGAAGCGGTGGCATAACAAGATACTCACAAAAATAACTACTCGGTAACAATTATGCAAGTTTCTATTGACGCCCGGGCAACGGTTTCTTTTTCATTCAATGCTCAGATGAGTGAACCATGATCTCACGTCCTGCAAAGTGCTGACTGAGAGAAAACAGTGTCTATGATGTACCGGCGTGAAGGCTGGTGATGGAATGGTGTTATCTTATCTGGAAATGGCTTCCTCTGCTGCTGCTGAACTCTGACATGACCGGTGGAAGAACGGCAAATTATTCGAGGAGCAAAAGGTCAGCGTGAAAATAGTTTATGTGTGACATCCCACCTGATTTGTGCAGCCATTTGTCTTGATGGAGACTATTTGACTGGTCCTCGTGAACATATTGTATAATGTATGCATGTGTGTGTGTGTGTGTGTGTGTGTTTGAGTGTGTGTGTGTGTGTGTGTGAGGACATGTCATGCAGGTAAAAACCTCACGATTGATTTCTTTTAGTGTGAATCTTAACAGCACTTGAAGCAAGTCACCCACTGATTATAGTGTCAACAGTGATGGGCAAGCTACTTGGAGAATGTAGTAAGCAAAGCTACAAGTAACTCTCGATTAAATCAATCAATCAATCAATCAATGTTTACTTATATAGCCCTAAATCACTAGTGTCTCAAAGGGCTGCACAAACCACTACGACATCCTCGGTAGGCCCACATAAGGGCAAGGAAAACTCACACCCAGTGGGACATCGGTGACAATGACTATGAGAACCTTGGAGAGGAGGAAAGCAATGGATGTCGAGCGGGTCTAACATGATACTGTGAAAGTTCAATCCATAATGGATCCAACTCAGTCGCGAGAGTCCAGTCCAAAGCGGATCCAACACAGCAGCGAGAGTCCCGTTCACAGCGGAGCCAGCAGGAAACCATCCCAAGCGGAGGCGGATCAGCAGCGCAGAGATGTCCCCAGCCGATACACAGGCAAGCAGTACATGGCCACCCGATCGGACCGGACCCCCTCCACAAGGGAGAGTGGGACATAGAAGAAAAAGAAAAGAAACGGCAGATCAACTGGTCTAAAAAGGGAGTCTATTTAAAGGCTAGAGTATACAAATGAGTTTTAAGGTGAGACTTAAATGCTTCTACTGAGGTGGCATCTCGAACTGTTACCGGGAGGGCATTCCAGAGTACTGGAGCCCGAACGGAAAACGCTCTATAGCCCGCAGACTTTTTTTGGGCTTTGGGAATCACTAATAAGCCGGAGTCCTTTGAAGGCAGATTTCTTGCCGGGACATATGGTACAATACAATCGGCAATATAGGATGGAGCTAGACCGTGTAGTATTTTATACGTAAGTAGTAAAACCTTAAAGTCACATCTTAAGTGCACAGGAAGCCAGTGCAGGTGAGCCAGTACAGGCGTAATGTGATCAAACTTTCTTGTTCTTGTCAAAAGTCTAGCAGCCGCATTTTGTACCAACTGTAATCTTTTAATGCTAGACATGGGGAGCCCCGAAAATAATCTGAGGTCCTCTCCAAGGTTTCTCATAGTCAGCATTGTCACTGGCGTCCCACTGGATGTGAATTCTCCCTGCCCACTGGGTGGGAGTTTTCCTTGCCCTTTTGTGGGTTCTTCCGAGGATGTTGTAGTCGTAATGATTTGTGCAGTCCTTTGAGACATTTGTGATTTGGGGCTATATAAATAAACATTGATTGATTGATTGATTGAAGGTGGAATCAAGAAAAGGAGAGTCTTTAATTGAGTCCAAAAAGGTTAACAAAAGGGGATGGGGCAGAAACACACACCATGATATTTAGCAGGAACCTCAGAGGTCGGCGAGGGGAAGCGCCTGGGCAAACTGATCTACGGAAAAGTCCACAAAAAATAACTTCTCCACAGGAGGGAGGACAGAAGAAAAAAACACACCGAGGTTAGGTGAATAACATGGGCGAAAAAAACATACCCGGACTTGGTGGTCAAGCATGCGCTGTGGAAGAAACAGGAACCAACAACCAGTAAGGCACAGCTGTGTGTCCATGAACTGATTAGCTGCAGGTGTGCCTCAAGGACCGCCCCTCGCCCAGGAAGAGTGAAGTGAAACTAGAGGCAAAACAGGGAAAATGCAGGCAGTAAATAAAAGGGAAGGCAGGAGAATAATAAAACAGAACACCATTGAAAATAACCAAACCAAACATTTAGTCCATTATTTGTTTCATGCGCTTCATTGATTTATTTTATCTGGCAAATTCAGCTTTCAACTTCCACTTGTCTGTAGAACCTACCGGGGAAGCATGAGGGGGAACCGATCGATATATTGATCTAATAGCTCGGTTGGTAGAGTGGCCGGGCCAGCAATTTGAGGGTTCCAGGTTCGAATCCCTCTTCAGCCATCCTAGTCACTGCCGTTGTGTCCTTGGGCAAGACATTTTATCCACCTGCTCCCAGTGCTACCCACACTGGTTTAAATGTAACTTAGATATTGGGTTTCACTATGTAAAGAGCTTTGAGTCACTCGAGAAAAGCGCTATATAAATACAATTCACTTCACTAAAAGTGTGGAAATAACACCGGCGACTTTGATAAATTCCTCTACTTTAACTGTGACGTACTCTGAGCAGGCAGGTCTAAAATATCTACCACCAACTTCTGGAAGCGCAGGAGTCACATCCCCCTTAGATGCCATGTTTTGAAATACTGTACTTCTTGAAGCGAAGGAGTCACATCCCCCTTAGATGCCATGTTTTGGAATACTGTACTTCTTGAAGCGAAGAAGTCACATCCCTCTTAGATGCTATGTTTTGAAATACTGTACTTCTTGAAGCGAAGGAGTCACATCCCCCTTAGATGCCATGTTTTGGAATACTGTACTTCTTGAAGCGAAGAAGTCACATCCCTCTTAGATGCTATGTTTTGAAATACTGTACTTCTTGAAGCGAAGGAGTCACATCCCCCTTAGATGCCATGTTTTGGAATACTGTACTTCTTGAAGCGAAGGAGTCACATCCCTCTTAGATGCTATGTTTTGAAATACTGTACTTCTTGAAGCGAAGGAGTCACATCCCCCTTAGATGCCATGTTTTGAAATACTGTACTTCTTGAAGCAAAGGAGTCACATCCCCCTTAGATGCCATGTTTTGGAATACTGTACTTCTTGAAGCGAAGGAGTCACATCCCTCTTAGATGCTATGTTTTGAAATACTGTACTTCTTGAAGCGAAGGAGTCACATCCCCCTTAGATGCCATGTTTTGGAATACTGTACTTCTTGAAGCGAAGGAGTCACATCCCCCTTAGATGCCATGTTTTGGAATACTGTACTTCTTGAAGCGAAGGAGTCACATCCCCCTTAGATGCCATGTTTTGGAATACTGTACTTCTTGAAGCGAAGGAGTCACATCCCCCTTAGATGCCATGTTTTGAAATACTGTACTTCTTGAAGCGAAGGAGTCACATCCCCCTTAGATGCCATGTTTTGGAATACTGTACTTCTTGAAGCGAAGGAGTCACATCCCCCTTAGATGCCATGTTTTGAAATACTGTACTTCTTGAAGCGAAGGAGTCACATCCCCCTTAGATGCCATGTTTTGGAATACTTTACTTCTTGAAGCAAAGGAGTCACATCCCTCTTAGATGCTATGTTTTGAAATACTGTACTTCTTGAAGCGAAGGAGTCACATCCCCCTTAGATGCCATGTTTTGAAATACTGTACTTCTTGAAGCGAAGGAGTCACATCCCCCTTAGATGACATGTTTTGGAATACTGTACTTCTTGAAGCGAAGGAGTCACATCCCCCTTAGATGACATGTTTTGGAATACTGTACTTCTTGAAGCAAAGGAGTCACATCCCTCTTAGATGCTATGTTTTGAAATACTGTACTTCTTGAAGCAAAGGAGTCACATCCCCCTTAGATGCCATATTTTGAAATACTTTACTTCTTGAAGCAAAGGAGTCACATCCCTCTTAGATGCTATGTTTTGAAATACTGTACTTCTTGAAGCGAAGGAGTCACATCCCCCTTAGATGCCATGTTTTGGAATACTGTACTTCTTCAAGCGAAGGAGTCACATCCCCCTTAGATGCCATGTTTTGAAATACTGTACTTCTTGAAGCGAAGGAGTCACATCCCCCTTAGATGACATGTTTTGGAATACTGTACTTCTTGAAGCGAAGGAGTCACATCCCCCTTAGATGACATGTTTTGGAATACTGTACTTCTTGAAGCAAAGGAGTCACATCCCTCTTAGATGCTATGTTTTGAAATACTGTACTTCTTGAAGCAAAGGAGTCACATCCCCCTTAGATGCCATATTTTGAAATACTGTACTTCTTGAAGCGAAGGAGTCACATCCCTCTTAGATGCTATGTTTTGAAATACTGTACTTCTTGAAGCGAAGGAGTCACATCCCCCTTAGATGCCATGTTTTGGAATACTGTACTTCTTGAAGCGAAGGAGTCACATCCCCCTTAGATGCCATGTTTTGGAATACTGTACTTCTTGAAGCAAAGGAGTCACATCCCTCTTAGATGCTATGTTTTGAAATACTGTACTTCTTGAAGCGAAGGAGTCACATCCCCCTTAGATGCCATGTTTTGGAATACTGTACTTCTTGAAGCGAAGGAGTCACATCCCCCTTAGATGCCATGTTTTGAAATACTGTACTTCTTGAAGCAAAGGAGTCGCATCCCCCTTAGATGCCATATTTTGGATAACTGTACTTCTTGAAGCGAAGGAGTCACATCCCCCTTAGATGCCATGTTTTGGAATACTGTACTTCTTGAAGCGAAGGAGTCACATCCCCCCTAGATGCCATGTTTTGGAATACTGTACTTCTTGAAGCGAAGGAGTCACATCCCCCTTAGATGCCATGTTTTGGAATACTGTACTTCTTGAAGCAAAGGAGTCACATCCCTCTTAGATGCTATGTTTTGAAATACTGTACTTCTTGAAGCGAAGGAGTCACATCCCCCTTAGATGCCATGTTTTGAAATACTGTACTTCTTGAAGCGAAGGAGTCACATCCCCCTTAGATGCCATGTTTTGGAATACTGTACTTCTTGAATCAAAGGAGTCACATCCCTCTTAGATGCTATGTTTTGAAATACTGTACTTCTTGAAGCGAAGGAGTCACATCCCTCTTAGATGCTATGTTTTGAAATACTGTACTTCTTGAAGCGAAGGAGTCACATCCCCCTTAGATGCCATGTTTTGGAATACTGTACTTCTTGAAGCGAAGGAGTCACATCCCCCTTAGATGCCATGTTTTGAAATACTGTACTTCTTGAAGCGAAGGAGTCACATCCCCCTTAGATGCCATGTTTTGGAATACTGTACTTCTTGAAGCGAAGGTGTCACATCCCTCTTAGATGCTATGTTTTGGAATACTGTACTTGCAGGCTTAAAACTGAAGCAATCATTGGACCAAATTCCTGTTAGCCCCGCCCTCTGAATGTGACGGTGCTGCCACACAGTTTCATGAAACACTGATGACATCTATTAAACAGACGAGAAGCAAGGAATCATGCAGAGACAGAGTTACATTTTGCTCAGTTGAGGAGAGACATGTTTTGGGCTGTATTCTAGTTACGGATCCAAACTATGTTCCAAAAGTCCAGCCCACGTGCGTCCTCTATTTATTTGGTAGGTCCCTGTTTACATCGTTGAAGCTGTCGCTGAGGGAAGAGGGTAATCTCGACATCTCGAGTTAGACACAGCATATTCATACAAAAATGAAAATGTGTTGACAGTCGTAATATCATCTTGTCTCTGCTCTGTCTTCGTCACGGTACTCGATGTTCGGCTTTGGCAGTCAGCAGGCCGCTTCAGGAAACAAATACTGATACAATCATTTGGATTGCCAGCTTTACACAGACAAAGAAAAAGACAATTTCAGCACAATTGATAATAACTATAGCAACCGCCCTTAAGCATAAGAGTTGTGTAATAATATATACATAATTATTCTAACAATTAATAAAAAATAAAATTGTGAATTAATTAAATCATGTAATAAATCATTGAAATGTAAAATAACGGATCGATTATTTAAATTACTAATTAAATGAGTTGTTTGTACATCTACATCTACTGATCTGATTGGCTATGGCAACTGTCTATCAACTGTATGTGCCACCCACACGGGTTTAAATGTAATTTAAATAACTGTGTGGAGAGGCTGAGCCGACGGTCTGACAGAGCGGCATGGCGGCAAGGAGGCGGGAAATGCAAGCGAGCGGCGAGGCGGGGCTGGCCGGGAGCGACGCCGCAGGCGAGATCAGGTGCGTTGATCGCGCACCTGGACACAGTGTTTCTCCTCTCAATGTATAAAAGGGGAGAAGGAGGAGAGATGGAGGGAGAAGGAGTTTAGAGAGCCCTCAGCAGTGGATGAGGAGCGAAAAAGACAGAGAGCCAGACTCAGACTGAAGAGCGACATGGAGGAGCGAGCAGTGGGAGCGATGACGGCGCAAAATACTTTCTTTATTTGAAAAAATAAACAAGAGTCAAACCTGCACGAGAATGTCCTTCCTTGGTGGCCCATGGAACCCGCACTACGGCAAGAGCCCGTCAGAAACTGGTTTCACGATGTAAAGCGCTTTGCAGCCACTAGAGAAAAGCGCTACAAAAAATATAATTCACTGCAGAGATGCATTTATGTTTATGAGGAAAATGTAGCTAAATCGTAGATGAGATAAATGGATGTTTCTATTTTATTGTGTCGGAGTAAATAAAACACATCAAATGACAAACTAGTTGTGCTAGTTTTTATTACAACGATACATTTCATGAATACAAACTTAGGAACGAAGGGAAATGAAGACATGGTTTGTGTAAATGACGCATCATAAATAATAACAAAATATGACATAAATATAGTAAATTAGTCACAGCTTAGTGAGAACATGGCAGTGCGTAACATCACACTTTTCCAGCATGTTTCTGAAGGTGCAGAACAATGTGCTCCATACAAAAACAACCAAAACTCCCTTTGGGAGGAAATACATGTCAATGACATTTAAAGAACACCATTTTTTCAATGTTTTTTGGGCTTGAAAGAAGTCCGATGACTGCTGGAATCCTAGATGAGGCTGTCAATGCTGTTCTTGTACACCTGAGGGGGGTCCTCGATGTCAGAGTTGCTGGGAAGGGGAAAGAAAGACATTAGCTCCGAAATTCTTTAGCTTCTAACTGATCCTTTTTTTTTTTTAATTCAAGAAGGATGAGCGATTAATTGGGGGGGGGGGGGCCTTACCTGCTCAACTCAAACTTGTTTGCTTTCCTCCTCAGTCGTTTCAGCACCCACATCACCACAGACAGGGTAGACAGGGACACGGCGCCCCCTATTGTTGCACCGGCCACGATGGCGTTAAACTGAGACGTGGAAGCTGCACAGGCAGGGGTGGTAAAAATATGAATTCCATTAATCCATCCATTTCCTACCGCATGTCCCGTAATTATTTGACTTAAATCGGGGCATTTATGTGGTGGCCCGTGTAGTTTCTCACCTAGACATGTAGGTGGCGTGGCGGTCCACTGGCCTGACTGCGTGCACGCCGCGCTGAGGGCACCTTGGAGCTCGAAGCCTTCGTCGCAGCTGAAGGTGCAGACTGTGTCTTGTGGGTAGGGGGTCCAGGATGGGAGGAGGGAGAGGGTGCAGTTCATTTGGGCTCTCTTGGGAAGGTCAAGGGCGGGGCATGTTATCGCTGCAGAGACATAGAGGGAATAAGACATTAATAATCAGTACGTTGTCAAAAAGGAGTCCAGGTTCACCATGGTTGGCAAACACTATCTTTTTGATGAAGCGAAACAAAGAACCGCAGTTAGTCAAAACGAACACAACAAAAGCAATGGGGAACAAATGTATTACACAGGTATTAATATTATCCGTGGAGGGTGAGGGGAGCAGTGAGCAGCAGCGGTGAGTCCAACCCCTTGATACTGGGTGCCAAGCAGGAAGTTAATGGTCCCATTTTAAAAAGGAACTAGTGCAACACATTTAACATTTCACAAAGGAAACAATCCCCGAGCCCTGACTGGAGGGCGAGGCAGGCATAAATAGCAGCCTGCAACTGCGACTAGGTGTGCCAGGCTACCAGTCAGGGACATGCGAGGGAATGGAGCGCTCAGGGCGACATGCAGGAAGTGGAACTAAAATAAACACAAATTAACACAAATTAAAAGCCTACTGAAATGAGATTTTCTTATTTAAACAGGGATAGCAGGTCCATTCTATGTGTCATACTTGATCATTTCGCGATATTGCCATATTTTTGCTGAAAGGATTTAGTAGAGAACATCCACGATAAAGTTCGCAACTTTTGGTCGCTAATAAAAAAAGCCCTGCCTTTACTGGAAGTAGCAGACGATGACGTCACCGGTGTGAGGGATTTCACATTGTTTATAATGTGAGCCTCCAGCAGCAAGAGCTATTCGGACCGAGAAAACGACAATTTCCCCGTTAATTTGAGCGAGGATGAAAGATTTGTGGCTGAGGATATTGATAGCGAAGGACTAGAAGAAAAAAAAAAAAAAGTGACGCTCCGGGCGGCGGCAGTGTGAGCGTTTCAGATGTAATTAGACACATTTACTAGGATGATTCTGGAAGATCCCTTATCTGCTTATTGTTTTAAAGAAAAAAAAAGGCGATTGCATTGGGAGCGATTCAGATGTTTTTAGACACATTTACTAGGATAATTTTCCCATTCATTTGAGCGAGGATGAAAGATTTGTGGATGAGGAAAGTGAGAGTGAAGAACTAGAAAAAAGACAGGGCAGTGGGAGCAATTCAGATGTTATTAGACACATTTACTAGGATAATTCTGGGAAATCCCTTATCTTTCTATTGTGTTGCTAGTGTTTTAGTGAGTTAAATAGTACCTGATAGTCGGAGGGGTGTGTCCACGGGTGTGTTAACGCCAGTCTCTGAGGGAAGTTGACGGCAACTGCATGGACAGCGCAAGCTCCGTAGAGCTCCGGTAAGAGGCAACTTTTTAGCACAATTTTCTCACCGAAACCTGCCGGTTGACATATAGTCGGGATCCATGTTCGCTTGACCGCTCTGTTCCATAGTAAAGCTTCACCTCCGGGAATTTTAAACAAGGAATCACCGTGTGTTTGTGTGGCTAAATGCTAAAAGCTTCCCACCTCCATCTTTCTACTTTGACTTCTCCATTATTAATTGAACAAATTGCAAAAGATTCAGCAACACAGATGTCCAGAATACTGTGTAATTGTACGATGAAACGAGACAACATATTATCATTCCGCGACATTTTCAACAAGAAACTCCGCGGGAAATTTAAAATTGTCATTTAGTAAACTAAAAAGGCCGTATTGGTAACCCTGCGATGAGGTGGCGACTTGTCCAGGGTGTACACCCCCACTCCAGGGCCTAGGCTAAGACCGATTTTTTAATTTTATTACCTGTTTGTCATCTTTTTTGTAAGGGGCGCTGGAAGCCGGCAGACCCGTCAGCGATCCTGTTCTGTCTCCCTGTAATGTTTGTCTGATCTTGAATGGGATTGTGCTGAAAATTGTAATTTTCCTGAAGGAACCCTCCTGACGGAATAAATAAAGTACTATCTATCTATCTATCTATCTATCTACACCGCCTTCCGCCCGACTGTAGCTGAGATAGGCGCCAGCGCCCCCCGCCACCTCAAAAGGGAATAAGCGGTAGAAAATGGATGGATGGATGCAAAAGATTCAGCAACACAGATGTCCAGATTTCTGTGTAATTGTACGATGAAACGAGACGACATATTATCATTCCGCGACGTTTTCAACAAGAAACTCCGCGGGAAATTTAAAATTGTCATTTAGTAAACTAAAAAGGCCGTATTGGTAACCCTGCGATGAGGTGGCGACTTGTCCAGGGTGTACACCCCCACTCCAGGGCCTAGGCTAAGACCGATTTTTTAATTTTATTACCTGTTTGTCATCTTTTTTGTAAGGGGCGCTGGAAGCCGGCAGACCCGTCAGCGATCCTGTTCTGTCTCCCTGTAATGTTTGTCTGATCTTGAATGGGATTGCGCTGAAAATTGTAATTTTCCTGAAGGAACTCTCCTGACGGAATAAATAAAGTACTATCTATCTATCTATCCATCTACACCGCCTTCCGCCCGACTGTAGCTGAGATAGGCGCCAGCGCCCCCGACGACCTCAAAAGGGAATAAGCGGTAAGAAAATGGATGGATGGATGCAAAAGATTCAGCAACACAGATGTCCAGATTTCTGTGTAATTGTACGATGAAACGAGACGACATATTATCATTCCGCGACATTTTCAACAAGAAACTCGGCGGGAAATTTAAAATTGTCATTTAGTAAACTAAAAAGGCCGTATTGGTAACCCTGCGATGAGGTGGCGACTTGTCCAGGGTGTACACCCCCACTCCAGGGCCTAGGCTAAGACCGATTTTTTAATTTTATTTTAATCTTCCCCCCCCCCCCTTGTTTACCTGTATGTCATCTTTTTTGTAAGGGGCGCTGGAAGCCGGCAGACCCGTCAGCGATCCTGTTCTGTCTCCCTGTAATGTTTGTCTGATCTTGAATGGGATTGTGCTGAAAATTGTAATATTCCTGACGGAATAAATAAAGTACTATCTATCTATCTATCTACACCGCCTTCCGCCCGACTGTAGCTGAGATAGGCGCCAGCGCCCCCCGCCACCTCAAAAGGGAATAAGCGGTAGGAAATGGATGGATGGATGATATATAAACTATCAGACTGCGTGGTTAGTAGTAGTGGGTTTCAGTAGGCCTTTAAGGAAACATAACCAGACGTGAAGTGACGGATCGTCACAATTTCTGTGATGAATGTTCATCAACAACACCCGTGAAAAGTGCATTTTGTCCTCACCTTGGCAGCGAGGCATCATCTCGCTCCACTCCGCGGCTGACGTGCACTCCGCCGTGCTGGCCCCCACCAACTCATAGCCGGCGGAGCAGCTGAACGCGCAGGTGCTCCCGTAACTGAACCTCACATCCGGGTCCTCGCCGCAGTCGACTGCACCGTTGTCTAAGCCAGGCATGGCGGGACACTGGACAGCTGCATTAGAAAATACAAGCAATTAGTCATTGTTAGACAGGTAAATACAACAAACAGGTGGTGAGAATGTTGCACGCACCAACACAAGTTGGCTGCGAGGCGTTCCAACTTCCCGACGCTTCACATCGCAGAGACCGGGAGCCAGACAGGACGTAGCCCTCATGGCAGGCGAACACACACCAGGACTGGAAGCCAGAGGCGGTCACGGGGTCCCGACATGTCATAGATCCTCTTTCTGGACGCGACAGCTCCGAACACTGGACCGCTGTTGTTGATGACGAACACATGATGAAGTTGTTTGGCTGATTTACAGCCCAAGGGGGGCTTCCACTCACCTTGGCATGTTGGAGGCGGCTCTGACCAGCTCTTAGAGGCGGTGCACCTTAAAGGTCCCGGCCTGCTCAGCCGGTAGCCTTCCTCGCAGGAATATTGGCACAGGGAGTCGAAGGAGAAGTCGCCGTGTTTGCCGGTGCAGTCTAGGCTCCCTTTAGGAGGCACGGTCAGCTCGTCTTTGTTACACTGAACCACTGCCATGAACAAAATAAACAGGAGATTATATTGGAAATGTGCACAATTTAAAAGGTCATTTGTTATCTAAAAAAAAAAGATCATTGCATATTTTCGACAATTTTTCAATCATTTAACCCTATGGGTACATTTGATTAGACCAGGGGTCGGGAACCTTTTTGGCTGAAAGAGCCAAGAAGCCATCCATCCATTTTCTACCGCTTATTCCCTTTCATATTTTTTATTTATCTTTTGAATCAATCCAACAAAACAATACACAGCAATACCATAGCATCCATCCATCCATTTTCTACCGCTTATTCCCTTTTTGGGGTCGCGGGGATTGCTGGCGCCTATCTCAGCTACCATCGGGCGGAAGGCGGGGTACACCCTCGACAAGTCGCCACCTCATCGCAGATGCTATATATACTAGGGGTGTGGGAAAAAATCGATTCGAATACGAATCGCCATCGTCACGTTGTGCGATTCAATACCGATTCTCTTTTTTTTTTTTTTATCGATATTTTCTTTAATTTTTTATTTAAAAACATATTTTTTATTTATTTTTGGAATCAATCCAACAAAACAATACACAGCAATACCGTACTAATGCAATCCATCCATTTTCTACCGCTTATTGCCTTTTTGGGGTCGCGGGGGGCGCTGGCGCCTATCTCAGCTACAATCGGGCGGAAGGCAGGGTACACCCAGGACAAGTCGCCACCTTATCGGAAGGCCAACACAGATAGACAGACAACATTCACACTCACATTCACACACTAGGGCCAATTTAATGTTGCCAATCAACCTATCCCCAGGTGCATGTCTTTGGAAGTGGGAGGAAGCCGGAGTACCCGGAGGGAACCCACGCATTCACGGGGAGAACATGCAAACTCCACACAGAAAGATCCCGAGCCTGGATTTGAACCCAGGACTGCAGGAACTTCGTATTGTGAGGCAGACGCACTAACCCCTCTGCTACCGTGAAACCCGCCAAGAAGCCAAATATTTTAAAATGTATTTCCGCAAGAGCCATATAATATATATATTTTTGAACACTGAACACAACTAAACGTGTGCATTTTTAAGTAGAGCGGCCGTGCCAGCAACTTGAGGGTTGCAGGTTCGATTCCCGCTTTCGCCATCCTAGTCAATGCCGTTGTGTCCTTGGGCAAGACACTTCACCCACCTGCTCCCAGTGCCACCCACACTGGTTTAAATGTAACTTAGATATTGGGTGTCACTATGTAAAAAAGCGCTTTGAGTCACTAGAGAAAAGCGCTATATAAATATAATTCACTTTCTAGAGTACAATAGGTCTCTTATTCTTGGTAATAACATTGTTATTCTGAAGCTAACTGTGGAGGGGCGTGGCCTGCGGGCCCGCAGCGAAGCGGGGTGTTGCCAGGACCAGCCTCGAAATCAGCGACAGGCGCGTAGATGGCCCACCTGGGCCTTGTTATCTAATCACCTGTCGCTCTGTTATAAGCAGCAGCCAGGAGGAGAGACAGGGTTGGAGCTGGAGCCAGAGCCGAGCGAGAACGAAAGAGAAAAAATACATCTGCTGGAAAGCAACTGAGAGACTTATTGAAAAATATCAATCAATCAATCAATGTTTATTTATATAGCCCCAAATCACAAATGTCTCAAAGGACTGCACAAATCATTACGACTACAACATCCTCGGAAGAACCCACAAAAGGGCAAGGAAAACTCACACCCAGTGGGCAGGGAGAATTCACATCCAGTGGGACGCCAGTGACAATGCTGACTATGAGAAACCTTGGAGAGGACCTCAGATGTGGGCAACCCCCCCTCTCTAGGGGACCGAAAGCAATGGATGTCGAGCGGGTCTAACATGATACTGTGAAAGTTCAATCCATAGTGGCTCCAACACAGCCGCGAGAGTTCAGTTCAAGCGGATCCAAGACAGCAGCGAGAGTCCCGTCCACAGGAAACCATCTCAAGCGGATCAAAAATATAACAATATTGCAACCCTGAAACAGCCTCTCAAGTCAGTGCACTAACCAATAATAAATAAATACTTTTTTACCATTAACGCAAGTTCTTGAACATAAAAAAAGCATGAGAATGTTTTATATTTTGAACGCTATTTTTAACACCGTGATTACAAGCGGAATCATTCATTACTTATCATGTTAAGCAACGTCAGCTCAGATTTATCCGAGAGCCAGATGCAGTCATCAAAAGAGCCACATCTGGCTCGCGGGGCCATAGGTTCCCTACCCCTGGATAAAGTCCTTAGTTTTTGAAGAGCGTAAAAACATTTTTTTTTACTTTTTTTGCTTAAATTTCCTTCACAAAAATGTTAAACATGTATTTTTTTTTTTTACCCTTTGGAAGTTTTTTTTCATCAGCTCATGTTTTGCAAATGTACACTAATTAACAACTGTGACATCA
Source organism: Nerophis ophidion (assembly GCF_033978795.1). Taxonomy (NCBI): domain Eukaryota; kingdom Metazoa; phylum Chordata; class Actinopteri; order Syngnathiformes; family Syngnathidae; genus Nerophis; species Nerophis ophidion. The sequence continues at coordinate 30,240,802 of NC_084636.1, read as the reverse complement.
TTCCATTAAAGTCCTTCAAAATGGTTAACCCCCCCCAAAAAAATTACATGTTTGATATTTTTAGAGTTAAAATTGAGGGATTTGAGCAGAAAAAGTTCAATTTTTTTTTTTTTAATTCTCTTTGAAAAACTTGACGCCTTGTTTGGCTTTGGGGTATTGTTTAATAACTGATGTATTTTGCACGCTGAAAGAATTGGAGTATATTGGACTTTATAACGCATTAACACAACACAAATTATGGCCCAAATACCGTATTTACTTGAATTTCCGCAGGGCATATAGTATGCGCCTGCCTTGAATTACTGCCGGGTCAAACTCCTAACCTCACGAGTGACACTTCCCCTGTCATCATTTTCAAAATGGAGGAAGTTGATTTCAATACCGATAATTTAAAATCGCATAAAGGGAAGAAGATTAAGAGCTATTCAGTAGGATTTACGGTCCAAGCTTACATCACACTCAAATTTTTACTGCATGCCTTTGGTAAGTGCCGGAGTGAGAAGAGGTTTTGAAATAATTAGCGCATGCTTACTTTTACCGCATGCCTTTGGTAAGCGCAGGAGTGAGAAGAGGTTTTAAATTAATCAGCAGGAAATACGCTATGTTTATTTGGATGCTTACCGTGCTCACACTTGTCTCCGTAAAAACCTTCAAGGCACCGGCACATGTGGCTGTTAATGGTCTCCACACATTCTCCATGGACACAGGAGTCTTTCTGACAAGCGGCTGGGACAAGAAAAAGGATGTTAGATGCTATAGTTAGTGAGAACGTTATAAATCCTTTGGTCTTACCTGTGTAGCACAAGGCGGTTTTCCCTTTCCCGCACCTCTCGTCGTTCCACTTCCCGGGCTGCGATCCCCTCTTGACGTACATCTCCACGCAGTCCTCGCTCCTGCCGAGCACCTTCCCGCTCTTGCCGTTGTTGGGTTCCCCCAGAGCCCAGTTGGTGGCCTCGGCCGTGAGAGCCTTGTTGGTGCCCACCCAGGTCCAGGTGCCGTTGACCTTACGGATGCCGATCCAGTAATAGGTGGGCATCTTGGGCAGCCAGCTGTTGAGATGTGCGATCTCCTCCTGGTTCTGGATGGCCACCATGTCGGTGTAGCGCTCCCGGCACCACGTTCGGGCTTGCTCCCAGTCCATGGTGTTGTTGGAGTAGAAGTAGGACCAGCACTCCACGCTGGTCTGCATGCACAGCACTGGGGATGGAGGCACAGGACCAGTTAGAAACGTAACAGATCTGGATCACATGTATGCTTGAGAAAATAAATCAGGTGCGTACTTGAGAAAATAAACGCCAAGCTGCTCCATGAGGTGAACTTCTTGCCAAATAATCCACAGCAGAATTCCTATAATGAGCAAAAGGATGATTACAATCCCCCCGCATTGATATATGTCCGTATTTAAAAGTCCATACTCACCATTTTAGATGATCTTGCACAGCCGAACTCTCTGGTTGGTTGAAAAGCTGAGACGATTGTGAATTCACGGGCTCCGCGCGTCTCCTTATATCGTCCCCGCTCGCACTTCCTGGAAGCCGTCAGCACCTTTTCGGTGGAAATTCCCACCCCTTTCCTTTCACTTCTTCCCCCTCCGCTAAACATTCCTAAGGGTGGAGTGCAATAATAAACAACGATAAGCGCATACAAGAATGAGAAACGTTAATAAGAAGCACAAATAAAACAAAACTCACAACGGTGATAAAATAAATAATACAAAATAGCCAAAGACTTAATAAATGAGACAATTTAGGGACGGCGTGGCGCAGTGGAAGAGTGGCCGTGCACAACCCGAGGGTCCCAGGTTCAAATCCCACCTAGTACCAACCTCGTTGTGTCCTGAGCAAGACACTTCACCCTTGCTCCTGATGGGTGCTGGTTGGCGCCTTGCATGGCAGCTCCCTCCATCAGTATGTGAATGGGTAAATGTGGAAGTAGTGTCAAAGCGCTTTGAGTACCTTGAAGGTAGAAAAGCGCTATACAAGTACAACCCATTTATTTATTTATCATTTAATTTAGAACAGTGGAGTACAGAATATGAAACAACAATAATAATAGAATTAAAACAAGATAAATCATATAGATATGAACAAAAAAATAATAAATATACTTTATATAACAAAAACATTTAAAATTCAAAACATTTACTAAACAATAAGAATCCACCTATTCGGAATTATGACAACAGGACCTCTGCTGATTGGAGTAAACGTTGCTCTGGTTTGTCGACAAATTGGAAGTTGCTAGCAGTCTTCAAAATACCCCAAAGCTGCCACAAATGATTTAAGGATGCGGGAAGAACTGTGGATTACATCGGACTGTCTACCTCGCAGGTTTTGAGGACCAGTCATAGACAATTTAGAGTGAAAAGCAAATTTTATTTTCACTCGCATACAAAATCATTCTAACTTGGATTGTTTCCCTGGCTTTGAACAGCGCAGCGAAGATACAACAAACTCCCTTCTTGTCTATCATGGACACACACCTGTTGTTGTGGACTTTGGGCGAGACGGCACAATACATCAAGGCCGCGGAACAGAGACACACTACGGGCTTATAAACACACACACACATCCACAAAAAAAATATACGCCACACATACACCCTCCTGTCCCCCAACCCAACGCCCTCCACGCAAATCCCGGAGGGGTGATGAATGGATGACCTTGAACTATACCTTCCCTCTGTTGTTCGATATCTCGAGATGTATGTTGTAATATGTATATGTGCTTTGCGATGGAGGTTTTTTCTCACTCCCAACTGGGCCCCCTTAAGAGCCCAGTCTGGATTGTATTTTTTTTTACTCATCCTTCCCCAGCGTTTACCTTTTTCCCATCTTTTACGGGGCGCCTAGTGGCGACCCATCAGCGTTCTTGTTCTGTAACCCTGTACACTGTTTGTTTGTCTAATCTTGAACAGGTTTGTGCTGAAAACAAAGTTTTGTTGTACTTGTGCAATGACAATAAAGACCTATCCTATCCTATCCTAAATGGAATCGAATATCATTTTTTTGCCATTTTACAAGGTAATATAGTCATACAAATGACTAATATTCGTGTCATGATCCAGGACTTGGATCATGGCATATTCTGGTTTTGGTGCTGTTTTGGTATCTCGTTTTGTTATTTGACGTCCTTAGTTCCCGGTGGCACTTCCTATTTTGTTTCTGTTGTCTTAGCAACGCATTTGTGTCACCTGCCTTTGATTAGTTATCTCCCTTTATAAGAATGCCTTCATTTGCCATTCTTCCTCGGACTCTAATTTGCTTTTGATGCAACAGGTGACGTCACTATTCCGCATTGTGGTAACTTTCTGTATTCGATTAGCTTCCATGCTATCTTTTACGTTTATTGTCCTAGCTCACATGCTAGCGTCCTTAGTTGCGTCTAGCTCCCATGCTAATTCTGTTTGTTTTGTTCGTTAGTGCCTTTGTGCAAGTGGTTTGGCTCTTAGTTTGTTTTATAGTATAAATAAATCATTTCCTTACCTTCACGCTGTGTTCCATCTACGCTGCGGCCACGATGCCACCCAAACGTCACAATTCGTTTTTTTTTTTTTTGTGTAGCCCAATTACATAATACTTATTTTTTGCATTTGTACCTATTATATATTCATATTGCAGAGAACTACAAATGATGCTCAGTGCAAGTCAACCGTTTGGACACACTTTCTCATTTCTATGCATTTTCTTTATTTTTGTGACTATTTACCTTGTAGTTTGTCACTGAAGGCATCAATACTATGAATGAACATATATGGAGTTATGTACTTGACAAAACAATAGGGGAAATAATTGAAAAAATGTTTTATATTTGAATTTCTTGAAAATAGCCACCCTTTGCACTAATTACTGCTTTGTTCACTCTTGGCATTCTATCGATGGGCTTCAAGAGGTAGTCAACCTGAAATGGTTCAATACACAGGCGTCATACTTTTGATGCCTTCAGTGACAATCTACAAGGTAAATAGTCATGAAAATGCATAGAAATGAGAAGGTGTGTCCAAACTTTTGGCCTGTACCGTATATTCTAAATATCAAACATGATCTAACCCACAGGGGACGAACCCTGACTTTTTGTCCTTTCAGTCAAATTTTGCTGCATTTTGGCAATAATTTGTGTTGTGATACTCCATTACACAAGAGTTTTTTTTTCATGTTGAATTTGAAAAATTCAATGTCCAACTTGTTTTCCCAGGTGGACGACACACTCGCAGTTTTTCGACAACACAAGTATCAATCAATGTTTATTTATATAGCCCCAAATCACAAATGTCTCAAAGGACTGCACAAATCATTACGACTACAACATCCTCGGAAGAACCCACAAAAGGGCAAGGAAAACTCACACCCAGTGGGCAGGGAGAAATCACATCCAGTGGGACGCCAGTGACAATGCTGACTATGAGAAACCTTGGAGAGGACCTCAGATGTGGGCAACCCCCCCCCCCCCCCCTCTAGGGGACCGAAAGCAATGGATGTCGAGCGGGTCTAACATGATACTGTGGAAGTTCAATCCATAGTGGCTCCAACACAGCCGCGAGAGTTCAGTTCAAGCGGATCCAAGACAGCAGCAAGAGTCCCGTCCACAGGAAACCATCTCAAGCGGAGGTGGATCAGCAGCGTAGAGATGTCCCCAACCGATACAGGCGAGCGGTCCATCCTGGGTCCCGATGAGCGGTCCATCCTGGGTCTCGACTCTGGACAGCCAGTACTTCATCCATGGTCATCGGACCGGACCCCCTCCACAAGGGAGGGGGGGACATAGGAGAAAGAAAAGAAGTGGCAGATCAACTGGTATAAAAAGGAGGTCTATTTATAGGCTAGAGTATACAGATGAGTTTTAAGGTGAGACTTAAATGCTTCTACTGAGGTAGCATCTCGAACTGTTACCGGGAGGGCATTCCAGAGTACTGGAGCCCGAACGGAAAACGCTCTATAGCCCGCAGACTTTTTTTGGGCTCTAGGAATCACTAATAAGCCGGAGTCTTTTGAACGCAGATTTCTTGCCGGGACATATGGTACAATACAATCGGCAAGATAGGATGGAGCTAGACCGTGTAGTATTTTATACGTAAGCAGTAAAACCTTAAAGTCACATCTTAAGTGCACAGGAAGCCAGTGCAGGTGAGCCAGTACAGGCGTAATGTGATCAAACTTTCTTGTTCTTGTCAAAAGTCTAGCAGCCGTATTTTGTACCAACTGTAATCTTTTAATGCTAGACATGGGGAGACCCGAAAATAATACGTTACAGTAATCGAGACGAGACGTAACAAACGCATGGATAATGAGTAATTCATTTTCATTTTTTTGCTCAAACTTCTTCAACCCCAAACCAAAACGCTGAAGATGTAATGCAGTGTTTTTCAACCTTTTTTGAGCCGAGGCACATTTTTTGCATTGAAAAAAAATCCGGAGGCACACCACCGACAGAAATCTTTAAAAAACAAAACTCAGTTATAGCAATTGTTGGATGACTTTAACGCAAAACCAAGCATGCATCAATATAGCTCTTGTCTCAAAGTAGGTGTACTGTCACATCACACCCTGATTTTGACTTGTTTTCTGTTTTCATGTGTGTAGTGTTTTACTCCTATTTTGGTGTCTTTTTCTCATATTTTGCTATTTTCCTGTAGCATTTTCATGTCTTCCATTGAGCGATATTTCCCGCAGCTACTTTGTTTTAGCAATCAAGAATATGTTATTGTTTTTATCCTTCTTTGTGGGGACATTGATTGTCATGTCATGTTCGGATGTACATTGTGGACGCCATCTTTGCTCCACAGTAAGTCTTTGCTGTTGTCCAGCATTCTGTTTTTGTTTACTTTGTAGCCAGTTCAGTCTTAGTTTCGTTCTTCATAGCCTTCCCTAAGCTTCAATACCTTTTTTTTTAGGGGCACTCGCCTTTTGCTTATTTTTGGTTTAAGCATAATACACCTTTTTACCTGCACGCTGCCTCCCGCTGTTTCCGATTATCTATCTGCTGCCACCTACTGATATGGAAGAGTATTACATGATTACTCAGCCGAGCTCTAGACAGCACCATCCACTCAAACACAACACATTAATTGCAGACTATAATTATTGGTTTACAAAAAAAATATTTTTAACCCAAATGGGTGAAATTAGATCATCTTCCACAGCACACCAGACGGCACAGTGGTTAAAAAACACTGATGTAATGTTTCCTTTTTATTTAAACCCTTTGAAGGCCTTTTGGTCGAATGTTGTCAAAATTGTTAATGACAATAAAGTTGCATAACGTAATTATTTTACGAATCAAATCATGTGCCATCATTATCCGATCAAAAGTCCTTCAAACGTTAGAAATAATAAAAAAGAAACATTTCATGATTGACATTTTTCCATCCATCCATCCATCTTCTTCCGCTTATCCGAGGTCGGGTCGCGGGGGCAGCAGCCTAAGCAGAGAAACCCAGACTTCCCTCTCCCCAGCCACTTCGTCTAGCTCTTCCCGGGGGATCCCGAGGCGTTCCCAGGCCAGCCGGGAGACATAGTCTTCCCAACGTGTCCTGGGTCTTCCCCGTGGCCTCCTACCGGTTGGACGTGCCCTAAACACCTCACTAGGGAGGCGTTCGGGTGGCATCCTGACCAGATGCCCGAACCACCTCATCTGGCTCCTCTCGATGTGAAGGAGCAGCGGCTTTACTTTGAGTTCCTCCCGGATGGCAGAGCTTCTCACCCTATCTCTAAGGGAGAGACCCGCCAAACGGCGGAGGAAACTCATTTGGGCCGCTTGTACCCGTGATCTTATCCTTTCGGTCACGACCCAAAGCTCATGACCATAGGTGAGGATGGGAACGTAGATCGACCGGTAAATTGAGAGCTTTGCCTTCCGGCTCAGCTCCTTCTTCACCACAACGGATCGGTACAACGTCCGCATTACTGAAGACGCCGCACCGATCCGCCTGTCGATCTCACGATCCACTCTTCCCCCACTCGTGAACAAGACTCCTAGGTACTTGAACTCCTCCACTTGGGGCAGGGTCTCCTCCCCAACCCGGAGATGGCACTCCACCCTTTTCCGGGCGAGAACCATGGACTCGGACTTGGAGGTGCTGATTCTCATTACGGTCGCTTCACACTCGGCTGCGAACCGATCCAGCGAGAGCTGAAGATCCCGGTCAGATGAAGCCATCAGGACCACATCGTCTGCAAAAAGCAGAGACCTAATCCTGCGGTCACCAAACCGGAACCCCTCAACGCCTTGACTGCGCCTAGAAATTCTGTCCATAAAAGTTATGAACAGAATCGGTGACAAAGGACAGCCTTGGCGGAGTCCAACCCTCACTGGAAATGTGTTCGACTTACTGCCGGCAATGCGGACCAAGCTCTGGCACTGATCATACAGGGATCGGACCGCCACAATAAGAGAGTCCGGTACCCCATACTCTCTGAGCACTCGCCACAGGACTTCCCGAGGGACACGGTCGAATGCCTTCTCCAAGTCCACAAAGCACATGTAGACTGGTTGGGCAAACTCCCATGCACCCTCAAGAACCCTGCCGAGAGTATAGAGCTGGTCCACAGTTCCACGACCAGGACGAAAACCACCCTGTTCCTCCTGAATCCGAGGTTCGACTATCCGACGTAGCCTCCTCTCCAGTACACCTGAATAAACCTTACCGGGAAGGCTGAGGAGTGACATTTTTGTTTACTCAAAAATGTTTGCAATAAATAGTAAAACAAATATGAATCCAAAATTAAAGAACATTACTGAAGTGAATTATATTTATATAGCGCTTTTCTCAAGTGACTCAAAGCGCTTTACATGGTGACACCCAATATCTAAGTTACATTTAAACCAGTGAAGGGTGGCACTGGGAGCAGGTGGGTAAAGTGTCTTGCCCAAGGACACAACGGCAATGACTAGGATGGCGGAAGCGGGAATCGAACCTGCAACCCTCAAGTCGCTGACACGTCCACTCTACCAACCGAGCTATGCCGCCCCCACATTAAGTACTTTTATGTTCTCTTTAGCTTTGAATATAATTACATATAATATAATAACGTCCGGGCTTCACGGTGGCAGAGGGGTTAGTGTGTCTGCCTCACAATACGAAGTTCCTGTAGTCCTGGGTTCAAATCCAAGCTCGGGATCTTTCTGTGTGGAGTTTGCATGTTCTCCCCGTGAATGCGTGGGTTCCCTCCGGGTACTCCGGCTTCCTCCCACTTCCAAAGACATGCACCTGGGGATAGGTTGATTGGCAACACTAAATTGGCCCTAGTGTGTGAATGTGAGTGTGAATGTTGTCTGTCTATCTGTGTTGGCCCTGCGATGAGGTGGCGACTTGTCCAGGGTGTACCCCGCCTTCCGCCCGATTGAAGCTGAGATAGGCGCCAGCGCCCCCCGCGACCCTGTAAGGGACAAGCGGTAGAAAATGGATGGATGGATGGATAATAACGTCCCCAGAGGGTTAATAGTTTTCCACTATAACTCAGTAAAAGTCTGGCAACATAAGACATGAGTATTAAAACCCTTGCTCGGAAGGATGAAAGTGGTAAAGGAGTCACAGACGTACACTCACCTTGAACAAGCAAAAAGTGACAAAAAGGGAAGCGAAAACAATGCGATGGCGGCCGCCACAAACACTTTATGGTATTTTTTTTATGAGGCGTCTCCCGGGATGGCACACTGGAGCCCAGGCGCCTGCTGGCTGCACGCCTTTCCAGAAGTGACAGTGCATTTCCTTCCTCCGTGAGGCGAAACTTTGCATGTTGCCTGACACCTCTTCACCTCCGCCATTTCCTTCTGAAAAAGAATAGAGATGTCGTTAATTGACCCCAGGGAATCATTCGCTTTCCCGTCTGTTTTAAACTTCCGCCACAGATGCTATTTCAATTATTTTGCTGTGACTGATGTTGGAAAAGGTCAGCTTCCACTTCATAGTAAATGGGAGGGACTCCTGACGGTCTGAACCAGGAAAAGGCAAACTCATTTTAGATCGGGGGGCCACATGGAGAAATATCTACTCCCAAGTGGTAAAATCATGGCAGGATAACTTAAAAATAAAGACAACTTCAGGTTGTTTTTCTTGGTTTAAAAAAAGCACTGTAAATGTCTCTCAGTCAATCAATCAATGTTTATTTATATAGCCCCAAATCCCAAATGTCTCAAAGGACTGCACAAATCATTACGACTACAACATCCTCGGAAGAACCCACAAAAGGGCAAGGAAAACTCACACCCAGTGGGCAGGGAGAATTCACATCCAGTGGGACGCCAGTGACAATGCTGACTATGAGAAACCTTGGAGAGGACCTCAGATGTGGGCAACCCCCCCCCCCCCGAAAGCAATGGATGTCGAGCGGGTCTAACATGATACTGTGAAAGTTCAATCCATAGTGGCTCCAACACAGCCGCGAGAGTTCAGTTCAAGCGGATCCAAGACAGCAGCGAGAGTCCCGTCCACAGGAGACCATCTCAAGCGGAGGCGGATCAGCAGCGTAGAGATGTCCCCAACCGATACAGGTGAGCGGTCCATCCTGGGTCTCGACTCTGGACAGCCAGTACTTCATCCGTGGTCCGATCCGGTGGCCATGTACTGCTCGCCTGTGTATCGGCTGGGGACATCTCTGCGCTGCTGATCCGCCTTCGCTTGGGATGGTTTCCTGCTGGCTCCGCCGTGAACGGGACTCTCGCTGCTGTGTTGGATCCGCTTTGGACTGGACTCTCGCGACTGTGTTGGATCCATTATGGATTGAACTTTCACAGTATCATGTTAGACCCGCTCGACATCCATTGCTTTCCTCCTCTCCAAGGTTCTCATAGTCATCATTGTCACCGATGTCCCACTGGGTGTGAGTTTTCCTTGCCCTTATGTGGGCCTACCGAGGATGTCGTAGTGGTTTGTGCAGCCCTTTGAGACACTAGTGATTTAGGGCTATATAAGTAAACATTGATTGATTGATTGATAACTTAAAAATAAAGACAACTTCAGGTTGTTTTTCTTGGTTTAAAAAAAAGCACTGTAAATGTCTCTCAATCAATCAATCAATCAATGTTTATTTATATAGCCCCAAATCACAAATGTCTCAAAGGACTGCACAAATCATTACGACTACAACATCCTCGGAAGAACCCACAAAAGGGCAAGGAAAACTCACACCCAGTGGGCAGGGAGAATTCACATCCAGTGGGACGCCAGTGACAATGCTGACTATGAGAAACCTTGGAGAGGACCTCAGATGTGGGCAACCCCCCTCCCTCTAGGGGACCGAAAGCAATGGATGTCGAGCGGGTCTAACATGATACTGTGAAAGTTCAATCCATAGTGGCTCCAACACAGCCGCGAGAGTTCAGTTCAAAGCGGATCCAAGACAGCAGCGAGAGTCCCGTCCACAGGAGACCATCTCAAGCGGAGGCGGATCAGCAGCGTAGAGATGTCCCCAACCGATACAGGCGAGCGGTCCATCCTGGGTCTCGACTCTGGACAGCCAGTACTTCATCCGTGGTCCGATCCGGTGGCCATGTACTGCTCGCCTGTGTATCGGCTGGGGACATCTCTGCGCTGCTGATCCGCCTCCGCTTGGGATGGTTTCCTGCTGGCTCCGCTGTGAACGGGACTCTCGCTGCTGTGTTGGATCCGCTTTGGACTGGACTCTCGCGACTGTGTTGGATCCATTATGGATTGAACTTTCACAGTATCATGTTAGACCCGCTCGACATCCATTGCTTTCCTCCTCTCCAAGGTTCTCATAGTCATCATTGTCACCGACGTCCCACTGGGTGTGAGTTTTCCTTGCCCTTATGTGGGCCTACCGAGGATGTCGTAGTGGTTTGTGCAGCCCTTTGAGACACTAGTGATTTAGAGCTATATAAGCAAACATTGATTGATTGATTGATAACTTAAAAATAAAGACAACTTCAGTTTGTTTTTCTTGGTTTAAAAAAAAGCACTGTAAATGTCTCTGCTATCGCTGGGCTTCTTTTTGGATCACGGCCACACGTCCTCGTTCAGGGTTCACAGTGAGTTTTGTTTCATCAATGTTCTTCCCGTGCTTTTCAGCAATTGTCTTCTCGTGCTTTTCAGCAATTGTCTTTTAATGACCAATCCTCCGCCTGTCAGCCCCGCCTCCTCATGGTCTCCGCCGCTGCTAATTAAGAGACAGGTGATTAGATAACTCACTCCAGCTGAGATATCCCCTCACCTGTTGGATGCCTCACAGCCGGCTCCTGCCCACAGGGGACACGTGGACCACGCCCCTCCCACAAGCACATTCTGAAAATGTACAAATCATAATGTTGTTGTTGTTTTTTTTACACTTGCATGTTGCGGTTAATAGTATTCTACCTTTAGTTCTTGTTATTTGTACTTTCTAAATAAATTATGTGATAATGTTCATCAGTCAATGTTAATTTCCAATCTACCAAGATGAAAAAATATATATATCAAAATGTTTCATATGTAGCATCATCTACAAATATACAAATAATTGCTATTGCGACCTCTAGTGGACACAATTAGACCAGTAGTTTCTTTCATTCAAAAATGTCTGTGGCAACACTAAATTGGCCCTAGTGTGTGAATGTGAGTGTGAATGTTGTCTGTCTATCTGTGTTGGCCCTGCGATGAGGTGGCGACTTGTCCAGGGTGTACCCCGCCTTCCGCCCGATTGTAGCTGAGATAGGCACCAGCGCCCCCCGCGACCCCAAAAAGGGAATAAGCGGTAGAAAATGGATGGATGGATGTTATGGTATTGCTGTGTATTGTTTTGTTAGATTGATTCCAAAAATAAATAAAAAATATGTTTTTAAATAAAAAAAAATAAAAAAAAATTGATTTTTTTCAAAAATGAGAATTGATTCTGAATCGCACAACGTGACAATCGCGATTCGTATTCGAATCGATTTTTTCCCGCACCCTAGTATATATATCATCTGCGATGAGGTAGCGACTTGTCCAGGGTGTACGCCGCCTTCCGCCCGATTGTAGCAGAGATTGGCGCCAGCGCCCCCCGCGACCCCGAAAGGGAATAAGCGGTAGAAAATGGATGGATGGATGGATGTTTTGTTGGATTGATTAAAAAAATAAATGAAAAATATGTTTTTAAATAAAAAAAATAAAAAATATCGATTTTAAAAAAAAGAGAATCGGTATTGAATCGCACAACATGACGATGGCGATTCGTATTCGAATCGATTTTTTCCCACACTCCTAGTATATATATCATCTGCGATGAGGTGGCGACTTGTCCAGGGTGTACGCCGCCTTCCGCCCGATGGTAGCTGAGATTGGCGCCAGTGCCCCCCGTGACCCCAAAAAGGGAATAAGCGGTAGAAAATGGATGGATGGATTTTATGGTATTGCTGTGTATTGTTTTGTTGGATTGGTTCAAAAAATAAATAAAAAATATGTTTTTAAATAAAAATAAAAAAAATAATAAATTTTTTTCAAAACGAGAATCGATTCTTAATCGCACAACGTGACAATCGCGATTCGTATTCGAATCGATTTTTTCCCACACCCCTGGTATATATATAATCTGCGATGAGGTGGCGACTTGTCCAGGGTGTACGCTGCCTTCCGCCCGATTGTAGGTGAGATTTGCGCCAGCGCCCCCCGCGACCCCAAAAAGGGAATAAGCGGTAGAAAATGGATGGATGGATGTTATGGTATTGCTGTGTATTGTTTTGTTGGATTGATTCAAAAAATAAATAAAAAATATGTTTGTTTTTTTAAATGTAAAAAAATATCGATTTTTTTAAAATACGAGAATCGATTCTGAATCGCACAACATGACGATGGCGATTCGTATTCGAATCGATTTTTTCCCACACCCCTAGTATATATATCATCTGCGATGAGGTGGCGACTTGTCCAGGGTGTACGCCGCCTTCCGCCTGATTGTAGCTGAGACAGGCACCAGCGCCCCCCGCAACCCCAAAAAGGGAATAATCGGTAGAAAATGGATGGATTGCATTGTTATGGTATTGCTGTGTATTGTTTTGTTGGATTGATTCAAAAAATTAATGAAAAATATGTTTTTAAATAAAAAAAATATATATATATCGATTTAAAAAAAAAAAGAGAATCGATTCTGAATCGCACAACGTGACAATCGCGATTCGTATTCGAATCGATTTTTTCCCACACCCCTAGTATATATATCATCTGTGATGAGGTGGCGACTTGTCCAGGGTGTATGCCACCTTCCGCCCGATTGTAGCTGAGACAGGCACCAGCGCCCCCCGCAACCCCAAAAAGGGAATAAGCGGTAGAAAATGGATGGATTGCATTGTTATGGTATTGCTGTGTATTGTTTTGCTGGATTGATTCAAAAAATAAATAAAAAATATGTTTTTAAAAAAATTTTTTTTTAAATATCGATTTTTTAAAATACGAGAATCGATTCTGAATCGCACAACGTGACAATCTCGATTCGTATTCGAATCGATTTTTTCCCACACCCCTAGTATATATATCATCTGCGATGAGGTGGCGACATGTCCAGGGTGTACCCCGCCTTCCGCCCGATTGTAGCTGAGATTGGCGCCAGCACCCCCCGCAACCCCAAAAAGGCAATAAGCGGTAGAAAATGGATGGATTGCATTGTTATGGTATTGCTGTGTATTGTTTTGTTGGATTGATTCAAAAAATAAATAAAATATGTTTTTAAAATAAAAAATAAAAATAAATAGTTTAAAAAAAAAATGAGAATCGATTCTGAATCGCACAACATGACAATCGCAATTCGTATTCGAATCGATTTTTCCCCACACCCCTAGTATATATATCATCTGCGATGAGGTGGCGACTTGTCCAGGGTGTACGTCGCCTTCCGCCCGATTGTAGCTGAGATTGGCGCCAGTGCCCCCCGCGACCCTAAAAAGGCAATAAGCGGTAGAAAATGGATGGATTGCATTATTGCGGTATTGCTGTGTATTGTTTTGTTGGATTGATTCAAAAAATCAATTAAAAATATGTTTTTAAATTTAAAAAAAATAAATAAATAGTTTTTTTTCAAAACGAGAATCGATTCTGAATCGCACAACGTGACAATCGCGATTCGTATTCGAATCGATTTTTTCCCACACCCCTAGTTTATACATCATCTGCGATGAGGTGGCGACTTGTCCAGGGTGTACGCCGCCTTCCGCCCGATTGTAGCTGAGATAGGCGTCCCCCGCGACCCCAAAAAGGCAATAAGCGGTAGAAAAATGGATGGATTGCATTCTTATGGTATTGCTGTGTATTGTTTTGTTGGATTGGTTCAAAAAATAAATAAAAAATATGTTTTTAAATAAAAACATTTAAAAAATCGATTTAAAAAAAAAAGAGAATTGGTTCTGAATCGCACAACGTGACAGTCGCGATTCGTATTCGAATCGATTTTTTCCCACACCCCTAGTTTTTATATCGTCTGCGATGAGGTGGCGACTTGTCCAGGGTGTACGCCGCCTTCCGCCCGATTTCTGATTCTGATACACGTCTGATATTTACTGTGAATTCCCGCTAGGGGGCGGCACTGTGGGAAGTAAAGAGAACGACTGTCTCTTTAAGACCGGAAGTAGCTGTCTGCCTCCTTATAAGGAGTTCCTGGCCCGGAGTGGATTCACGTGTGCAATACATCACAATGGCAACCAAATCGGACATCCTGGCCACAATCCCAGCTGTGGAGATCGACCATGACGCCACTTTCAAGTACATCTTGGTCCGAGTGAAAGTGAAAGACGGCGACGAGCACAAAGACATTGTCCGCGGCAAAAAAAGTGCAGAGTATCACAGTAAGTTATGCTGGGTTGGAAGAAAATGTCAAAGTTTTGCAGCTGCACGCATGCATTCATGTTGTGCAGCGACTACTCGTTTTAACGTGACATTTATTCATGTGTGCACCAGTGCACGTTTATGACTCGTGCAAAACTTTTAATTTATTCGCAGGTCATATTTTTGAGGAGTTGGTGCTGGCCATGGAGGCCTTGGGTCTGGAGTGTGAGTGCCTGGGCGGAGGATACATCGAGCACAACGGTCAAAAGAAGTCATTAAGGGTGTATGGAGAATCCACTGTGAGTTGATGTGTTGTGATGGACGCTGTCGCTATGAGTCAACCGGAAGTGACGTCGTACCCGCGGGTTTTCAATCAGCATTACCGTATTTTCTTCAATTGCGGCCGGGGCACTGATTAATTTAATACTACTTCTCACTCCTGCGCTTAGCATAAGGCATGTGGTAAAAGTAAGCATGCGCTAATTATTTTAAAACCTCTTCTCACTCCTGCGCTTAGCATAAGGCATGCGGTAAAAGTAAGCATGCGCTAATTATTTTAAAACCTCTTCTCACTCCTGCGCTTAGCATAAGGCATGCGGTAAAAGTAAGCATGCGCTAATTATTTTAAAACCTCTTCTCACTCCGGCACTTACCAAAGGCATGGAGTAAAAAATTTGAGTGTGACCTTAAATCCTACTGAATAGCTCTTAATCTTCTTCCCTTTTATGCGATTTGAAATTACCGGTATTGAAATCAGCCTCCTGCATTTTGAAAATGATGACAGGGGAAGTGTCAGGAGTTTGACCAGGTGGTAATACTAAGTATTCCGCACAGTTCAGTACATATTCCGTACAATTGACCACTAAATGGTAACAAGTTTTTCAACTTGTTTAAGTCGGGGTCCACGTTAATCAATTCAGATGAGTAGCTCGCTGGCCTGTTCTAAAAATAGCTCAAATAACACTTACCAGTGAGCTGCCTCTATTTATTTTTTTTTTTTAATTTTATGTATTTGCTAGCAAGCTGGTCTCGTTTTGCTTGACATTTTTTATTTCTAAGAGACAAAACTCAAATAGAATTTGAAAATATTTTAAAGACTTTGTCTTTGCTTGTTTAAATAAATTTATTTTTTTACTTTGCTTCTTATAACTTTCAGACAATTTGAAAGAAAAAATACAAGCTTAAAAATGATTTTAGGATTTTTAAACACTTATACCTTTTTTACATTTTAAATTGCTTCCTCTTCTTTCCTGACAATTTGAATCAATGTTCAAGTAATTTATTTTTTTTTATTGTAAAAAATACATTTTAATTTAATTCTTCATTTTAGCTTCTGTTTTTTCGATGAATATTTGTGAAATAATTCAAAATTCTGGCAAATCTAGAAATTCCATCCATCATCTTCCGCTTATCCGAGGTCGGGTCGCGGGGGCAACAGCCTAAGCAGGGAAACCCAGACTTCCCTCTCCCCAGCCACTTCGTCTAGCTCTTCCCGGGGGATCCCGAGGCGTTCCCAGGCCAGCCGGGAGACATAGTCTTCCCAACGTGTCCTGGGTCTTCTGTAAAATCAAATTTAAATCTTATTTCAAAGTCTTTTAAATTTCTTTAAAAAAAATGTTCCTGAAAATCTAGAAGTTATTTTTCTTTGTTAGAAATCTAGCTTGGTCCAATTTGTTATATATTATAACAAATGGCAGATTGGATTTTAACCTATTTAAAACATGTCATCAAAATTTTAAAATCAGGAAAAATTACTAATGTTCCATACATTTTTTTTTTTTCAAAGATTCAAATTAACTAGTTTTTCTACTTATTTTTTTTTCGGTTGAATTTTAAAGAGTCGAAATTGAAGAAACTGTTTAAAATGTTTTCATTTTTTTCATGTTTTCTCTTCTTTTAAACCGTTCAATTAGGGTTTTTTTTTTTTTCATTTATTCTCTACAAAAAACCTTCCGTAAAGGGAAAAAAAAAATGTACGACAGAATGACGGACATAAATACCCATTTTTTTATATATATATATATATATATATAGATTTATTCTCTACAAATAAATCTATATATATATAAAAAAATGGGTATTTATGTCTGTCATTCTGTCGTACATTTTTTTTTTCCATGTTTTTAGATTTTATATATATATATATATATATATATAGATTTATTCTCTACAAATAAATCTATATATATATAAAAAAATGGGTATTTATGTCATTCTGTCGTACATTTTTTTTTCCCTTTTACGGAAGGTTTTTTATTCTCTACAAAAAACCTTCCGTAAAGGGAAAAAAAATGTACGACAGAATGACGGACATAAATACCCATTTTTTTTTATATATATAGATTTATTTATTAAAGGTAAATTGAGCAAATTGGCTATTTCTGGCAATGTATTTGTGTATCAAACTGGTAGCCCTTCGCATTAATCAGTACCCAAGACGTAGCTCTTGGTTTCGAAAAGGTTGGTGACCCCTTTGTCAACATACTTTATTTCAGTTATTGATTTATTAACATACTTTACCCGAAGACCGAATAAAAAAATGCAAAACAGGCCTAGGAAAGGACTATTCCCGCCTTTCTTCTTGCTGCCAATTCTTCGGTTAAGTTCGGCCCGACCTTACTTGTGTAAGGCGCTGAACAAGGCGCCACCTGCTGGTGTGAGACGTAACTACAGCTACAATTAATGCAGGTGAACAACTAAAAGGGTTGTCTGCCAAAACTAAGAAAACTCATTCGAAATAAATGTATTGATGAAAAATCGGATTATTTAATCTGTTTCAATCTTGAAATAAAAATTGCATATATTACTCTGAAAGTGTTAACTTTATGGTGCATTCCAGGTCGTTTTTAGATTGCACTGCAGCTTCATTAAATTGTTTTAAAAAAATAAAATAAAAATGCATTTTAACAATTAAAAATATCAAATGTTTTTAGATTATATTAAATACAATCCTCCAGTGTTTTTTTAATTATAAAAAGCGTATTTTTAGGTTTTTTTTTGTTACACCTCGAGTCATGCGTTCTACTAATTGGATTGTGCAGGTGCACCTCGTGTTGTGGCTTGTTAGTGTATATACTCTACAACAGTGGTTCTCGAATGGGGGTCCGCGCACCCCTGGGGGTACTTGAAGGTATGCCAAGGGGTACGTGAGTCTTTTTAAAAAATATTCTAAAAATAGCAACAATTCAAAAATCCTTTATAAATATATTAATTGAATGATTCAACAGCTAGATTTTTTTTGTGGACATGTTCCATAAAGATTTTTTTTTTTTTTTTGGAATTAAGTTAATGAATCTAGAACAGGGGTGCCCATTACGTCGACCGCGATCGACTGGTCGATCTCGGAGGGTGTGTCAGTCGATCTCAAGCCAGGCATTAAAAAATAGACATAAAAATGAGCAATCATCAATCATACCAAGACTTCACTTTCGTCAGTTGTCTGACATTCTCGGCACCCGAGGATCTTGTGAGATGACGCTGGCTGCTGCGAGCTCATATTTAAGAAAAAAATCACTAACAGGGCGGACGCAGAGAAACACATTTTATTTCTAGAGACTCCGTACCTACTGTCAAAACTCTAAAGACCGACTGCACAGTTCCTGTCTTCACCATAAAAGACCTGTTTCATCCTGCCTGTGCTAACAAAATAAGAGTCTCAGAAAGCTAGCGTGCACAAGCTAGCAAGCTACGGAGTTTGATGCCAATGTATTTCTCCCCCGCCCTCAGCGACCGCTTTCTCACTTGCTTGCCCACCCGCACACTCACTGACGTCACTCACCTGCTGCCAGACATTAAAGGGCCACACACATATGCTACTCTCATAACAAAGTGTTTAAAAACGAGTATGCAAGTTGGACAAATAAGATGCCAAATCCAACCACTTTCATGTGGTATTGGACAGAAAGGAGGACTTTTTTTTTTCCTCCATTTGAAAATGCGGACGTTATCAGCACCACTGTCTAATTCCAATCAATGCAAGTCATCAGAATCAGGTAATACACCAACTTATATTCTTGTCTTCATGAAAGAAAGGAATCTGTGTGTTAAAGATGCTTGTATTATCATTAAACACCATTAACTTGTTAACAAAAATGTCGTTCATAAATAAATATAAATTATAAATAGGAATGAGGTAGATCTCCTCGACTTGGTAGCTCGCCTGCAGAAAAAGTGAGCGCCCCTGATCTAGATGCATCTCTATTACAATCCCCAAAGAGTGCACTTTAAGTTGATAACTTTTATGCGAGGATATATTTATTTATAATTTAATCACTTTATTTTTCAACAAGTTTTTAGTTATTTTTATATCTTTTTTTTTTCCCCCAAATAGTTCAAGAAAGACTGCTACAAATGAGCAATATTTTGCATTTATACAATTTAATAAATCAGAAGTGCTGTGTTTTACTTCTCTTTTTTTTCAACCAAAAATGCTTTGCTCTGATTAGGACGTACTTGATTTTTTTTTTTTTTTTTTTTTTTTTAAAAGTTCACAGGGGGTGCATCACTGAAAAAAGGTTGAGAACCACTGTTGTACAATATGTTGTAATATAACAATCTCTTGTTGTTTTCAGGCTTTCGGCAATGCAGACCATTTCTTGTCATCAACCAAGTTAAAGAGTGTCTACGATGACTACGAGATCGCCTGGACGGACAACATCAAATAATGTCTTCTCATCTGCACTCATTAAAGTAATTTATCAAAAGGCAACAATCTGAAAATGTTTTTTTGGGGTGGGGGGGCTGCAACACAACTCTGCAAAGAGCTCTCAAACGTTTGCTATTAATTGATTTAAAGTCGTAATCAGAGGCTCTGTGCCAAGCGTAAAGTCCATACTGGAAACCGTGGGCCAGTTTGAATCCGCATGAAACACATCCTGTGACTCGAAGAGGGAAAGTTTTTATATAAAACGAAAGGAAACGTGATACTGGATCTGTTTTCTTTTTCTGTGCTGCTATGCAAGATAACATTACGTGTGTCTACAGACGATACTGCAACAATAACCAGAAAACATGTAGGAAAGTGAAAGTTGGGATACAATCCAAACTCCAGAAGGAACACTTGACTTTTTCAGGTAATCTGTGGTGTGGTTCACTTGGTCTCAATTACACGATCACACTGACCAGTGGTGAAATATTTAAAAAAAAAAAAAGCATGCAGACATGACAAATATGTACCAGACAAGTGCTGTCTCTAATAGTGACTTTATGACTAAAGGTCTCGGGGTTTTCCACAACATGTTTGGCAGACCTCCCGAAGGTGCAAGTTGCATTTCTGCAGTGGAGCCATTTTTATCATCACCTTCATTGTTTTGCCATGATTTTTCCCCTTTCAAGAGGAATTAGACCCCCGAAAGGCACCGTTCTGCCAAATACCCAGCGTGACCTTAAAGAGAAAAACAACACACCCGTCTTCCTTCCAGTTCCCTTCCTTAAATCTGGAGCCAGTTTCCTGTGAACCGCTAACCTTTCCATTATCCTCAAACAAGCAGCAGGGGAATCTACCCTCTTCTCGGAAAAGCTATCTCCTGGTCTGATGTGGAAAATGTTGTCACTCCAACAAAAAAAATGCTTGATATTACATTTTAAATGTAAAAATATTTAAATATATATTAAGGGTTCCAATTAATTATTCCATCCATCCATTTTCTACCGCTTATTCCCTTTCGGGGTTGCGGGGGGCGCTGGCGCCTATCTCAGCTACAATCTGGCAGAAGGCGGGGTACACCCTGGACAAGTCGCCACCTCATCGCAGGGCCAACACAGACAACATTCACATTCACACACAAGGGCCAATTTAGTGTTGCCAATCAACCTATCCCCAGGTGCATGTCTTTGGAAGTGGGAGGAAGCCCACGCAGTCACGGGGAGAACATGCAAACTCCACACAGAAAGAGCCCCAGCCTGGATTTGAACCCAGGACTGCAGGACCTTCGTATTGTGAGGCAGACGCACTAACCCCTCTGCCACCGTGAAGCCTCCAATTAATTATTTTAGTAATAAATTGTTCTAATGCAGGAAAATTTATTTTTAAAAGTGGAATAAAATTACCCTAAAGTTTTCAATTAAAACAAAAACTAAATTAGTGTCATAGTCAAAGTGTTTTTATTATTTAAAAAAAAACAAAAAAAAACTTGACTGGTACTTTAGCCAGTGGTCCCCAACCACCGGGCCACAGAATTTTTTATTCATTTTTATTTAAAAAAAAAAAAAAAAAAAAAATTAAATCAACACAATATACACTTACAATTAGTGCAGCAACCACAAAAACCTCCCTTTTTCATCACAAAAAACAAAAAGAGGATTCCCCCCCACCGCCCCCCCGGGCAGTGGGAAAAATTAAGCATTGACCGGTCCGCGGATACAAAAAGGTTGGGGACCGCTGGGTTCTCAACCTTTTTTCATTGATGTACCCCCTGTGAACATTTTTTAATTCAAGTACCTTCTAATCAGAGCAAAGCATTTTTGGTTGAAAACAAGAGATAAAGAAGTAAAATACAGCACTATGTCATCAGTTTCTGATTTATTAAATTGTATAACAGTGCAAAAATATTGCTCATTTGTAGTGGTCTTTCTTGAACTATTTGGGGAAAAAAGATATAAAAATAAAACTTGTTGAAAAATAAACAAGTGATTCAATTATAAAGATTTCTACACATAGAAGTAATCATCAACTTAAAGTGCCCTCTTTGGGGATTGTAATGGAGATCCATTTGGATTCATGAACTTAATTCTAAATATTTCTTCACAAAAAAATAAATATTTTTATCAATATTTATGGAACATGTCCACAAAAAATCTAGCTGTCCACACTGAATATTGCATTGTTGCATTTCTTCTCACAGTTTATGAACTTACATTCATAAACTGTGAAAGACCATGTTGAAGTCCATCCATCCATCCATTTTTCTACCGCTTATTCCCTTTTGGGGTCACGGGGGGCGCTGGCGCCTATCTCAGCTACAATCGGGCGGAAGGCGGGGTACACCCTGGACAAGTCGCCACCTCATCGCAGGGCCAACACAGATAGACAGACAACATTCACACTCACATTCACACACTAGGGCCAATTTAGTGTTGCCAATCAACCTATCCCCAGGTGCATGTCTTTGGAAGTGGGAGGAAGCCGGAGTACCCGGAGGGAACCCACGCATTCACGGGGAGAACATGCAAACTCCACACAGAAAGATCCCGAGCCTGAATTTGAACCCAGGACTGCAGGACCTTCGTATTGTGAGGCTGACGCACTAACCCCTCTGCCACCGTGAAGCCCATAAACAACATTCATTCATATAAAAATAATAATTTAAATTACAATAACAAAAACGTTTTATCACAAAAAAATAATAATAATACACAAATCCCCATACCTTTGTTGGAAACATGAAACACATACACAGGTCTCTACTTTTCTGGCGGAGTGATACCTCATCAGCAAAAATAAATATATTTATAAAGAATTGTTGCTATTTTTAGAATATTTAAAAAAAAATCTCACGTACCCCTTGGCATACCTTCAAGTTCCCCCATTTGTGAACCGCTGCTCCAACGAGTGTAAAAATAACCTAATAATCCAACAAAAGTAAAGACGCCAGACCAAGTGGCTTAACCACGTTGCAAGTTTTTAATAATTATTTATAATGGGTTGTACTTGTATAGCGCTTTTCTACCTTCAAGGTACTCAAAGCGCTTTGACACTACTTTCACATTTACCCATTCACACACTGATGGAGGGAGCTGCCATGCAAGGCGCCAACCAGCACCCATCAGGAGCAAGGGTGAAGTGTCTTGCTCAGGACACAACGGACGTGACGAGGTTGGTACAAGGTGGGGATTGAACCAGGGACCCTCGGGTTGCGCACGGCCACTCTCCCCACCGCGCCACGCCGTCCCTTAAATTACGCATTTTCAAGCATAAAAATGGCTAAACAAACAAAAAATCAATACAATACTAGTCTTTGCCTCTGGATTCATTTTTTAACGTGGACTTAAACAAGTTGAAAAACGTATTGGGGTGTTACCATTTAGTGGTCAATTGTACGGAATATGTACTGTACTGTGCAATCTACTAATACAAGTCTCAATCAATGAGAGCAAGCCAATCAGAGCGCACTGTTCAGTATCGTGGCCACTGATTGGCTCAGCCTCAGCCAGTGTTATTATATTGCAGTGGTCTTCAAACTTTTTTCACCAAGTACCACCTCAGAAAACACTCGTCTCTCCAAGTAGAACCTTTATTTAACTCGGTAGGAAAGCATCCAGATCTCTTTCTCAAGATATCAACAGCACATGTCACGGAGCCGTTTCAGAAAAGTAATACGTTAAGACATACATTTTTAAAATTCGTAAAAGAGAACTGTTAAACAATACAGACTTCCACCTTCTAAAAACACAGGCACTGTGCAAACTTATCTCGCTATCCGTCCCTCAGGATAGAACGGAAGGCTGTAAATCAGGGGTGCCCAAACTTTTTCTGTAGGCGAGCTACTTTTCAATTGACCAACTTGAGGGGATCTACCTCATTTATATATATCATTTATATTTATTTATTTATGAAAGAGACATTTTTGTAAACAAGTTAAATGTGTTTAATGATAATACAAGCATGTGTAACACATATAGATGTCTTTCTTTCACAAAGACAAGAATATAAGTTGGTGTATTACCTGATTCTGATGACTTGCATTGATTGGAATCAGACAGTAATGATGATAACGCCCACATTTTCAAATGGAGGAGAAAAAAAGTTGTCCTTTCTGTACAATACCACATGAAAGTGGTTGGTTTTTGGCATCTAATTCATCCAGCTTCCATACACTTTACAAGAAAAACATTGGCGGCAAATTCCGTAGCTTGCTTGATTGACATTCACGGCACCCGAGGGTCTTGTGAGATGACGCTGGCTGCTGCCAGTTCATTATTATGAAAAAATGACAGAGAGGAAGGCGAGAAACACTTTTTATTTCAACAGACTTTCGCGCCGTCCCTTCCGTCAAAACTCTAAAGGCCGACTGCACATTTCCTATCTTCACAATAAAAGCCCTGCTTCGTGCTGCCTGCGCTAACAAAATAAGAGTCTCAGAAAGCTGGCGTGCACAAGTGATGTGCACGCCAGTTTTCTGAGGGATCGCTTGTGCACGCCAGTTTTCCGAGACTCTGTATTTAGTTAGCGCAGGCAGCATGAAGCAGGGCTTTTATTGTGAAGATAGGAAATGTGCAGTCGGCCTTTAGAGTTTTGACGGAAGGTACGGCGCGAGAGTCTGTTGAAATAAAAAGTGTTTCTCGCCTTCCTCTCGGTCATATTTTCATAATAATGATCTTACAGCTGCCAGGGTCATCTCACAAGACCCTCCGGTACCGTGAATGTCATTTAAGTGACGTCTTGGTGAAGATTGATAATCACTCATTTTCAGGTCTATTTTTTTTAAAAGCCTGGCTGGAGATCGACTGACACACCCCCCGCGGTCGACGTAATGGGCAACCCTGCTCTAAATGGAAGTAGTTCAGTGAGTTTCAGTTTCGTCTGCAAAACATTCCGTGCCACCAGAGGGGCAACAATGCCAAAAACTCTCTTGCCAAATCCAGTCTGTAAATTGGGAACAGTTAAAACATACAAATTGTTAGAGTGTAATGCATAAGAGCTGTTTTTTCTTTGCAACCGAGTGTGGTGTTCGAATCTGTGGGACCCGTTTTCTTTTTTTATTAAAAGATAAATGATACAATTTTTTTTCAAACTGAGACTCACTGACTCAGGCTTATTTTCTGTGAAGAACATATATTAGAATACATATTTAATGACTACACATTATACACCCCCCTACACATTTCTATTACATATAAGATATCCGGGTCCACTGGACCCAGGGCTAATAGAAGTGTGGAATGTGATGTTCTGTGTACCACACACACACAGCAGGCCTAGACAGGAGGAAGACAGGGTGTAGGTACACAGAACATCAGAGAGTCAAATGTGCGAGAAAATGAGAGCAGACAGTGTTGACAAACAATGTCGCAACCTGGTGTGGGAACCGCAGGTGCAGAAACACAAAAGAAGAATCCCTGTGGGATGCAGAAACTGGCAGAGAAATCTTCCGTGCAACGTTCATATTGTTGTTACTCAGCCAGCGTTTGTGGGTCTGATGGACCCGTTGAATTTTGTGGCTTTTAATGCCTCACAATCCAACACTTTTATGTTAAAATACTGAACTGATGTTTATCGGGACAAGGTAAAGATCTGATCAACATCCATTTCAGTAGGCTGCCACCTACTGATATAGAAGAGTATTACACGGTTACTCCGCCAAACTCTAGACAGCACCGAAACTCAACAAAAACACATTATTTGCAGAGCATAATTACTGATTTGCTAAAAATATTTTTAACCCAAACAGGTGAAATTAGATAATCTCCCACGGCACACCAGAGTGTATCTCACGGTACACTAGTGCGCCGCGGCACAGTGGTTGAAAAACACTGCATTAAACCAACATTTGACATTTGAGGATTCGACGACTCAGAAAAAACATATGCTCATTAAAACAATTTGATATAGTTGTCTTATCAGAAAAAAGTACCAGATTGTGTAATTAAAGGGCTTGGAAAGTCATTTGTTGTCACAACGATTTAAAGAAGCTTTTATGGTTTGCCAAAACTTTTTGGGGTCATTTATTTGTTGTTGTTTTTTTCATTCATGCAGGTAAAAATCAGACTTGTCACTCTTAACAAACAAAGTACATTTATTTTCTAAGCTGGCGAAAACTAAGCCAGTCAACCTCCGTCTTTGTTTTTTTGAGCCCTGGCCCAAGCAACCTTTGAGAAGGTTTCCAATTTCAGAGGAAAACCAGGGATTTTTTTTTTTGACCTTTAACTCAAAATTTTAGAAAATACCACCATTTTTAATTTTCCTGAAGGAATCAATAAATTACTATCTATCTATCTATTATACGACCAATAGTATAACCTCTTAAGGCTTAAGATGTTTGTTTGTTTGTTCTTTGCTATTTGGGCTTATTGGACCCGAATTAGAATAAAAACTAAAAATCATCTTTTGATATGATGTACTGAGTCCATAAGTACACAAACGTGTACTTCATGTGTAGGGACATGCAAATTTTTTATTTTTACACTTTTTTTCTCCACATTCCATTGTATGTTATACTCTTCTGACATCACCAGACGGCAGTATAAGTGTCCACATAAGTGGCCATAAGACCCCAATTCAGTAGTGTACACAATTTTGGAAATAAGAGCTAAAAGGTGCTGTCCACACATGTGGCCACTCAGGCCTTTTGAGTTAAATTACAGTAGCGTAGTAGGCCTAAATATTCATTCAAACAAGGCAGAGGTTTTATTCAACGAGTATATTCAATATGTTTTGGACACTGTAACATTAGGCACAGTTTGAATAGGAACATCATGTTGGAAAATGTAATTAGGTGCCATAGTAGTGGATAAAGAGGGTGTGGCCAACTAATGAACAGGCGCCTTGACTGCTACCCGGAAACATTCAATTGCTGTTGTTTTGATGTCAGTTTTTCTGACAAAATACGCCAAAATAATACATCTATATGTAGTTGTACACATATACTCCAGCTCATAAATGTCAAGGCGTGGACTGTGGTGTGGTTTGTTTTTCCGTGGTGCAAAGCGATTGGAAGGGACATGGCGTGAAGGTAAGGACATGTTTTATGTAACCTTCGTCTTGTGTTAGGGTCGGCACCGGCCCGTTTTAGTTTTTAAATGCATAAAAACACCACATACATTTATTTTTTTGCATCAAAGCTTTTTGACTTTGTCAGAAACCTCTTTGTCAACAAAATAAAACATTTTAATTTTTTTCACTAAATTATAAAATGCTCCGGTAGAAATGATGCCCTTGGTGTTGTTAGGGTCGGTTTCGACCCAGTTCTAAAAATAAGATGATAAAGCAATGATAAGAGCCAAAACTGAACACACTGACAGCCAGCTCCTCTCCCAATCATGTGAGCTTTAGTGGATTCTCATTTTACCTTGTTATCCTGTACAAAAACAAACAAAAGACGGACACTAAAAGTGTCACTTTTTGCCACTCTGATTTTGTTTTTTTATTAGTTTTGGAACTAGTAATCTATTTCTCTTGGTTTCATTTGCTTGATTGGTTGTTGTTTGTTTGATGTTGGATTTCTGTTGCTGGAAAAAATACTTTTTAGCCTTTTTCTTGAAGTAAATATATATGGGTCGAAATTGACCCGTAACACCATAGATGTTACAATAGTTAAAATTCTTAAAATGAAAAAATAAATAAAACACATTTATTTAAGAGATATGTTCTAATACCCCTCATTAATAGTTAGGTAACCCAACAACCTTTTTTTTATGTATACGATTCTCTTGAGGTTCATTTGACCATTTTTAAAAATTGAAATTGAGGGGTATACTGACAAAAAAAGGCCCAATGGCCCAAACCAAAAATATTAAAACCAATATTTTCAAGGATAAGGAAGCCTAACGAGGCAACCTTGAGATGAGAAACAAATTGGATGATAGATAATTGTTTTTAGTGTATTTTACAGCTGATTTAAGACATGGGTCAAAACCGACCCGTTAACATAAGAGATGGTAACAGAAAGCTAACACAAGAGGAAGGTTAATAACTCCAAAAAGGTACAAACGAAAAGCACTCACAGAGGAGGTACAAAAACTTGGCTATGAGGCAAAACTATGGTCATAAACCAAAACTTGTTAAATATGGCGTGAATTAAGAAAACTTACTTGGACCGAGAAAAGAGTATGAAAAAGGCAGCAGGGTTCATCAGCATGGATTGTGAGGGTGTTAGAGGGCGTAAGGGTGATGCCGCCAGGCTGACTGCCTGGCAATTACAGGCTTAAATGCTGTGGTGATTAACAGCTGCATGAGTCCAAATGAACCAGGTGCGTGACAAGACTAATTGGTAGTCATGGTGACGAAACCAACAAAAGTGCGCAAAAACAGGAACTAATGAAGTCAGAAACAAAACTAAACAGACATGATCACAAAGACATGACAATAAACTTACAATGAAACAGGCTTCTATTCCGTGAAAGTATAATTTTGCTGCACGAAAGTGTATTTTTTGTTTTAAAAAAAAAAAAAGGCCTCTATTTAGAGCTGTTTTCCTAAAACAAGACGCAAATAATTATTTCCTCAAACCGACAACAACAAACGCCTCCGGTGCGCTGCCGGGAAACAGAGCGCGGCGAATGTGAGATTGTTTATTCCGCGTTGGCTCTTCTCCTCACACAAACAATAGCTTCCCACAGTCGGCTTTCATGCTGACCGTTGGCTCAGCTCCAGCACATTCCTCGAAGCCGGTGTCATTTTTATAATGACTAATAGAATAGTAAGAATAGACTCATTTCCTGAAATAGATTACTATTGCCAGTAATATTACAATACATGGCGTTGGTTTGATTATAAAAGTCATACAAAAAAACCCCACTATGAGCACTTTTTCAGACCTGGGCAAATTAAGGCCGGGGGGGGGGGCCACATGCGGCCCGTTAAGCTTTTCGCCGGACATTCCCAAATCATTTTTTTAGATCTTTAAGTTCGAAACTTTGGCCGCAATTATTACTTTTCGAATGACCTTAAGTCTTGAACTATACAAAGTACTTCAATGGTTGGAATCTGCACTTTTGCATGATATTCTCGTTACTATGGTTATGGGATCACACTCCTCAGCCTTCCCGGTAAGGTTTATTCAGGTGTACCGGAGAGGAGGCTACGCCGGATAGTCGAACCTCGGATTCAGGAGGAACAGTGTGGTTTTCGTCCTGGTCGTGGAACTGTGGACCAGCTCTATACTCTCGGCAGGGTTCTTGAGGGTGCATGGGAGTTTGCCCAACCAGTCTACATGTGCTTTGTGGACTTGGAGAAGGCATTCGACCGTGTCCCTCGGGAAGTCCTGTGGGGAGTGCTCAGAGAGTATGGGGTATCGGACTGTCTTATTGTGGCGGTCCGTTCCCTGTACGATCAGTGTCAGAGCTTGGTCCGCATTAAGTCGAACACATTTCCAGTGAGGGTTGGACTCCGCCAAGGCTGTCCTTTGTCACCGATTCTGTTCATAACTTTTATGGACAGAATTTCTAGGCGCAGTCAAGGCGTTGAGGGGTTCCGGTTTGGTAACCGCAGGATTAGGTCTCTGCTTTTTGCAGATGATGTGGTCCTGATGGCTTCATCTGGCCGGGATCTTCAGCTCTCGCTGGATCGGTTCGCAGCCGAGTGTGAAGCGACCGGAATGAGAATCAGCACCTCCAAGTCCGAGTCCATGGTTCTCGCCCGGAAAAGGGTGGAATGCCATCTCCGGGTTGGGGAGGAGACCCTGCCCCAAGTGGAGGAGTTCAAGTACCTAGGAGTCTTGTTCACGAGTGAGGGAAGAGTGGATCGTGAGATCGACAGGCGGATCGGTGCGGCGTCTTCAGTAATGCGGACGTTGTACCGATCCGTTGTGGTGAAGAAGGAGTTGAGCCGGAAGGCGAAGCTCTCAATTTACCGGTCGATCTACGTTCTCATCCTCACCTATGGTCATGAGCTTTGGGTCATGACCGAAAGGATAAGATCACGGGTACAAGCGGCCGAAATGAGTTTCCAGGTCTCTCCCTTAGAGATAGGGTGAGAAGCTCTGCCATCCGGGAGGAACTCAAAGTAAAGCCGCTGCTCCTCCACATCGAGAGGAGCCAGATGAGGTGGTTCGGGCATCTGGTCAGGATGCCACCCGAACGCCTCCCTAGGGAGGTGTTTAGGGCACGTCCAACCGGTAGGAGGCCACGGGGAAGACCCAGGACAAGTTGGGAAGACTATGTCTCCCGTCTGGCCCTGGGAACGCCTCGTGATTCCCTGGGAGGAGCTGAACGAAATGGCTGGGAAGAGTGAAGTCTTGGCTTCCCTGCTTAGGCTGCTGCCCCCGTGACCCGACCTCGGATAAGCGGAAGAAGATGGATGGATGGATGGATGGTCCGGATTGAAAATCTTAACGGTAGCACGTGGCCCTGGGCCGTATTTTGATCCACACCAATATAGTATATTTCTTCCTAGTCCACCCACAATATTCCTATACTTTTTTACTTAACACTTTTTCTGTACATACAAATACCCTTTCCTATAATAATAGCTTGGCAAACCGATACCAGTGTCGATGTTCGCATTCATCCCACCATGCGCCCACCACGCCGTCTGGTCGTATTCTCCTTTGGCTGCGGGTGCAACGCCAAAAAGCGAGACGAAGGATGTAATCTGACTGGCACAAACACATTGTTCTGCTGGAGTCATGCACATCCTGTCCGACAGGAAATGCCCCCTAATGACCAAACGTCGACCGTCAGTCAAAGTTTGGACTTTACACGTGAATGCGATTGCACGTTATTGGCTTCGAATATGTCTGTCCTTTTTACTTTTGCTTCTGCACGCATGTGAGCAGAGCAGTGGCCATATGTTTTGATTTTTAGGCCTGCAGCAGAAAGGTTATAGAAAGCACATTGGCGCCCTCTGCTGGTCAAACGTCAACGGACACCCTCTGGTATTATCATTTAGAATAGAGTCATATGATGTCATGATGATTGACAGGCATTGTATACAACCTGATACTGTTCTTATAGAAAATCATGCAAAGTGTTTTTTTTTTCTTTCCAAGATCAATCTGTCGCCATCACAGAACCTTTATTGACAATGTTTTTGGTGGCATTTATACGGCAGTCAAGTATAGTGGGAAGTAATCACTATATGATCAAACTAAAACAAATTAAAACTACTTACATTTTGAAGAACTGTAGTGAAAATGGAACAGGAAGGGTTTCATCCATCCATCCATCCACCCATCTGCTTCCGCTTATCCGAGGTTGGGTCGCGGGGGCAGCAGCCTAAGTAGGGAAGCCCAAACTTCCCTCTCCCC
The DNA here is from genome assembly GCF_033978795.1 of Nerophis ophidion. NCBI lineage: Eukaryota > Metazoa > Chordata > Actinopteri > Syngnathiformes > Syngnathidae > Nerophis > Nerophis ophidion. Next base: position 30,210,176 of record NC_084636.1, on the reverse strand, counting down.
AGCCACTTCGTCTAGCTCTTCCCGGGGGATCCCGAGGCGTTCCCAGGCCGTGGCCTCCTACCGGTTGAAGGGATTCGTATATTACGGAAATGTCATCCTGTGCCGCCCCCCGGCGTCTTCAGTAGGGCCCCCAGGACATCTTGAAGTATCTTTTTAATAACATTAAACACAAAATTTAACACATTAAAAAATATATATTTGCAAAAAAGGGTGGTGACCACTGGCCTACATAACATGTACCGTATTTATCGGACTTTAAATTGCATTTTTTTCATAGTGCGACATATACTCCGGAGCGACTTATGTGTGAAATTATTAACACATTACCGTAAAATATCAAATCATATTATTTGTCCCATTTGCGGAAGAGATGATGAAAATGCCAGCAATCGTCACACACGCGTCAGCCAATAAGAATTCGGCGGGGGAGGGTCATGGCAGAAGTGCATTGTGGGTCATGGGATGCTAACTGCGATATGCTATATGCTACCGCCTGTTAGGAATTGGTCACGGAGGTGACCCCCAGGATGCAGAGACGGGAGACAAGGTTAAATTACAAAAAATTGTTATATTTAATAAGTCCAAAAAGTATAACAAAAAGGCGATGGGGCAGAAGGGCACACCATGAATAAACAAACGAAAACAGCTTCCTCAGTGGTCGGCAGGGAAAAAAGGCCAGGGCGCACTGGGCAGGGAAAGAGTCCAACACCAGGGGGAGCTCCACAAACCACGTTCAACCCAGATTCCGATCTAACAAAGGCCTTAACTCATTCTCTTTCTATGCCACATCAATGTGGAATGCACTCCTAACAGGTATAAAAGTAAGTGCATCTCTATATTCCTTTAAAACCGCTCTAAAACAACACCTCCAGGCAACTTCAACACTTTACTATACCCTCCTCCATTCACATCCCATCTCCCCGGATTATAAACAACTCAAATGTAGTTCTAATGTATATACTTGTTCTTATGCTATGTGAACTCACTATGTTCTCTGCTGGCTGTACATATCCTACTAAATAAGACCTACACTGTTTCAATGTCCACATTTCTCTGTTGATGCAATTGTTGATGACTGAAGTCCTGATATCAACCAAAGCTCCTCATCCAGACCCCCGGATTGTAAAAAATGTAAATAATTCAATGTATATATAATGATGATTAACCTGTGTGATGACTGTATTATGTTGATAGTATATATTTGTACCATGAATTGATTAACGTGGACTTAAACAAGTTGAAAAATGTATTCGAGTGTTACCATTTAGTGGTCAATTGTACGGAATATGTACTGTACTGTGCAATCTACTAATAAAAGTATCAATCAATCAAAAAAGGTTAGGGAATACATGACAAGGAGCGAAAACATACCAGGTCTGGTGAAGCGGGTGCATGAACGACAGGAGTACTGGAAACAATAACCGGCGAGGCCAAGCTGTCGGCAACAAGCCTAAGTACTGCCAGGTAATTGAGAGCAGGTGTGCCACAAGGTCCGCCCCCTTTCTGGGAATGAAACACTGAACACAGGTGCAGAAAAGGAGAAGGCAGGATAAAAACTCAAACACAACACTATTTACATGGATCATTTCAACGTTGCCGGTAACTTATAAAAACTGAGAAGGGCTGAACAAAAATTGGCACCAAAAAGGGAAATCATGTACTGCAGATTACAAGCTGGACGTAGTGAAATATGCAGCAGAAAACGACAAGAGGAAGCGTCGCATACCGTTGGAGTTGGCAGAGTTGTTTAGAAGCCACATCGAGGAAGAAGATTTCATGGGATTTATCGATTAGGAGTGACAGATTGTTTGGTAAACGTATAGCATGTTCTAGCCTGTATCGGTTGGGGACATCTCTACGCTGCTGATCCGCTTGAGATGGTTTCCTGTGGACGGGACTCTCGCTGCTGTCTTGGATCCGCTTGAACTGAACTCTCGCGGCTGTGTTGGAGCCACTATGGATTGAACTTTCGCAGTATCATGTTAGACCCGCTCGACATCCATTGCTTTCGGTCCCCTAGAGAGGGGGGGTTGCCCACATCTGAGGTCCTCTCCAAGGTTTCTCATAGTCAGCATTGTCACTGGCGTCCCACTGGATGTGAATTCTCCCTGCCCACTGGGTGTGAGTTTTCCTTGCCCTTTTGTGGGTTCTTCCGAGGATGTTGTAGTCGTAATGATTTGTGCAGTCCTTTGAGACATTTGTGATTTGGGGCTATATAAATAAACATTGATTGATTGATTGATTGACTATATGTTATAGTTATTTGAATGACTCTTACCATAATATGTTAGGTTAACATACAGTACCAGCAGGGGCGCCGCTAGGAAATTTGGGCCCCATGAAAAGAATCTTTACAGGGCCCCCAACACATAATTTCATATAATTTTATCATAGGCCCCCCTCCATCATGGGCCCCTAGAATCCGTCTCCTTTACCCCCCCTTTTCGGCGCCCCTGCATACCAGGCACCTTCTCAGTTGGTTATTTATGCCACATATAAGGTACACTTATTCAGCCTGTTGTTCATTATTCTTTATTTATTTTAAATTGCCTTTCAAATGTCTCTTCTTGGTTTCGGATTTTATCAAATAAATTTAGCCCAAAAATGCGACTTATACTCCAGTGCGACTTATGTATGTTTTTTTCCTTCTTTATTATGCATTTTCGGCCGGTGCGACGTATACTCCGGAACGATTTATGATCGGAAAAATACGGTAATGGTGGTTCTTTGGTCAACATGTTGCATGGATGATGTTTTACAGATCCTCTTCAAGTCGCTTTCTGACAGTCGCATCAGGATGCGCCGTTTTGTGGGTGGCTCACCTTTGGCAGCGTCTTCTCCCGGTCATATTTTGTTGTAGCGGTGTAGCGTGCAAGGACGGGAGTGGAAGAAGTGTCAAAAGATGGAGCTAACTGTTTTCATGACAGTCAGACTTTACTTAAATCGATAACAGAGCAGCATCTCCTCATCCGTGGCTCATTAGTGCAACAACAAAAATGTGTCCCGTGAAAAACCGTCCGACCGGAACTCTCTAATAACTAAAGTTCCTTGGGTGAATAATGTAAACTCACTACACCGGTAGTTTTTAGCGCTTTCATACCGAGATAAAAGTTAGAACTTTACGCTACTTTATATTAAGAATGGCAACAGCAGAGGGTGAATGCCCCATAACAAGAAGATAGAGAAAAAGAAGAAGCTAATCAACACTGACTACTATGGCGGACGTGCGCAAATTTTAAGTAAATGGTAAATGGGTTGTACTTGTATAGCGCTTTTCTACCTTCAAGGCACTCAAAGCGCTTTGACACTATTTCCACATTCAACCATTCACACACTGATAGCGGGAGCTGCCATGCAAGGCCCTAACCTACTTGTGCAGATCCCAAATACACATCAGCAGGTACCAGAAAGTAAGAAAAGTTGGTTTTGCATAATATTGTGAAACAAAACGCCAGATAATATGTCTGCTAATTGGTTCCATTTTGCGGTCCTTATACACACACCATAGTAATACTTGTATCTCTGACTACGGTAGTTGTAACGAGCGGACAATCCATCCAACAGTGCGGCTTCAAAGTCATACTAAAATATTTTTGAGAAACTTTTTTGTGTGTAATGTTGTTTATTTTCAATGGAACATTTCAAGTCTTGTCGTTTACTGGCGTCATATTGGAGTCTACACGTGTCTCTTATGTGTGACTGCCATCTACTGGTCACACTTATCATTACACCATGTACCAAATAAAACTGCTTTGAGGTCGGTAAGCACAATCCGAATTATTCCGTACATTAAGCGCACCGTGTCATAAGGCGCACTGTCGATTTTTGAGAAAATGAAAGGATTTTAAGTGCGCCTTCTAGAAAAATCCGGTACATCGATTAACAAGCTGTTGGTGGGTTTAGTGGGACAGGCGAAAGTTAATAAATACTTAATTTTTCTGTGCGGCCCAGGAGAAAATGCGTAAATCAATCAATCAATCAATCAATCAATCTTTATTTATATAGCCCTAAATCACAAGTGTCTCAAAGGGCTCCACAAGCCACAATGACATCCTCGGTTCAGAGCCCACATTAGGGCAAGGAAAAACTCACAACCCAGTGGGATGTCAACATGAATGACTATGAGAAACCTTGGAGAGGACCGCGGATGTGGGTGACCCACCCCCCCTCGCCCCCTCTAGGGGAGACCGGATGTAATGGATGTCGAGTGGATCTAACATAAAATTGTGAAAGTCCAGTCCAAAGTGGATCCAACATAATAGTGAGTAAAGGCAAATTTGACCTATTTGTGGAGGGGTGCGTGGACTGCGGGCCTGCCACGGAGCGGGTTGTGTATGGACCGGCCCCGAAGACAGCGGCAAGTGAGTAGATTGCCCAGCTGGAACTTGTGGGACGGCGTGGCGCATTTGGGAGAGTGGCTCTGCCAGCAACCTGACGGTTCCTGGTTTCAATCCCCACCTTCTACTGATCTCATCACGTTTGTTCCGTCCTTGAGCAAGACACTTCACCCTTGCTCCTGATGGGTCCTGGTTAGGGCCTTGCATGGCAGCTCCCGCCATCAGTGTGCGAATGTGTGTGTGAATGGGTGAATGTGGAAATAGGGTCCAAGCGCTTTGAGCACCGCCTTTGTGTGCCGGCCCAGTCACGTAATATCTACGGCTTTTCACACATACAAGTGAATGCAATGCATACTTGGTCAACACCCATACAGGTGGCCGTATAAACAACTTTAACACTGTTACACATATGCGCCACACTGTGAACCCACACCAAACAAGAATGAAAAACACATTTTGGGAGAACATCCGCACCGTAACACAACATAAACACAGCAGAACAAATACCCAGAACACCTTGCAGTATTAACCCTTCCGGGACGCTACAATATACACCCCCCGCTAATCCTTACCCCCCACACACCTCAACCACGCCCACGTCCCAACCCCGCCCACCTCAACCTCCTCATGCTGTCTCAGGGAGAGCATGTCCCAAATTCCAAGCTGCTGTTTTGAGGCATGTTAAAAAAAAGAATGCATTTTGTGACTTCAATAATAAATATGGCAGTGGCATGTCGGCATTTTTTTTCCCCCATAACTTGAGTTGATTTATTTTGGAAAACCTTGTTACATTGTTTAATGCATCCAGCTGGACATCACAACAAAATTAGGCATAATAATGTGTTAATTCCACGACTGCATATATCGGTATCGGTTGATATCGGAATCGGTAATTAAGAGTTGGACAATATCGGAATATCGGCAAAAAAGCCATTATCGGACATCTCTATTTGAATTCCTTGAAAAAAAAAGGTAGAAAAGCACTATACAAGTATAACCCATGTTATCTAATCACCTGTCGCCCTTATTAGCAGCAGCCGGGACGAGACATGTAATGGCGAGTTAGAGCTGAGTAACAAAAGCACAGAGCCAGAGAGCAGAGACACGCCGGACAAAAGCAAATGAGACTTGTGTAGGACAATAAAAGACTGGCTCAAACCTGTGGAAAGATCTATAGGACTACCGTATTTCCTTGAATAGTATGTGCCTGCCTATAATTACTGCCGGGTCAAACTCGTTTCGCAAAATAATTAGCGCATGCTTAACATTACCGCCAGCTCAGGATTAACGCCGGGTCAAACACGTTTCGCAAAATATTTTTATTAGCGCATGTCTAGAATTTCCACCGGGTCAAACTCGTCACGTCACGAGTGACACTTCACCTGTCATCATTTTCAAAATGGAGGCTGATATCAATAATTTGAAATCGCATAAAGGGAAGAAAATTAAGAGCTATTCAGTAGGATTTAAGGTCCAAGCTATTGAATATGCTAAAAAGAACAGTAAGCGGCTATGTTTTATTAATATACCGTAGCTGCGTGTGTCAAATATGAGTCATTAAATGTTTCCTGCCTCCTGGTGGTGGAGGGCGCAAGTGATCCTTCTTGCGACTACTCGGCTGCAGAAGAAGTGACAACAAGCAGCAAGAGTGAGCAGCGACCGTTTATTTTTTCCTCTCGCTTGCACTTTTAACATGGAGGATTACATATCTAAAACAAAACACTTTTCTAAACTGGACTTTCAATCGAAGCAGGAGGTAATAAAGGAATGTCTCCATCGAGACGGAGAGACATTTAAAACTGAAGAAAGGTAAGGAAGACTTCTATAAACAAATTATCAATGCTTTTGTTCAGAAGGAGCTGCGCATGGACTTCATTTATAAGTAAAGGTAAGACCATAATAACGTTTTTTTTTTCTTAAATGTGCTTTTCATAATGGTATCCTTACATCACACTCAAATGTATAAGCGCAGGCCTAAATTTACCGCATGCCTTTAGGAAGCACCAGAGTGAGAAGAGGTTTTAAAATAATTAGCGCATGCTTGCCTTTACCGCATGCCTTTGGTTTTAAATTTTTTAGCGCAGGGGTCACCAACCTTTTTGAAACCAAGAGCTACTTCTTGGGTACTGATTAATGCAAAGGGCTACCAGTTTGATACACACTTAGATAAATTGCCAGAAATAGCCAATCCATCTATTTTCTACCGCTTTCTCCCTTGTGGGGTCGCGGGGGGCTCTGGTGCCTATCTCAGCTACAATCGGGCGGAAGGCGGGGTACACCCTGGACAAGTCGCCACCACATCGCAGGGCCAACACAGATAGACAGACAACATTCACACACTAGGGCCAATTTAGTGTTGCCAATCAACCTATCCCCAGGTGCATGTCTTTGGAAGTGGGAGGAAGCCGGAGTACCCGGAGGGAACCCACGCATTCACGGGGAGAACATGCAAACTCCACACAGAAAGATCCCGAGCCTGGATTTGAACCCAGGACTGCAGGACCTTCGTATTGTGAGGCAGACGCACTAACCCCTCTGCCACCGTGAAGCCCTAAAATTGATTTTATTCATTTTTGTTTGACTACTTTTGGATTGTTTTGTGTCATGTTTGTGTGTCCTCTCAATTGGTCCGTTGATTGCAATTCTGAGTGTTGCTGGACCGGGTTCGGTTTTGGAATTTAGAATTGTATTATTGTGTATTATTTTGTTGGATTGATTAATAAAAAAAAGTTACACAATATGTTACTGCATACGTCAGCAGCTAAATTAGGAGCCTTTCTCAATTTACCTTTAATAAATACATCTATATATATATCAATCAATCAATCAATCAATGTTTATTTATATAGCCCTCAATCACAAGTGTCTCGTCAATCCGTCGTACATTTTTTTTTTCCTTTTACGGAAGGTTTTTTTGTAGAGAATAATGATGAAAAAAATCACTTAATTGAACGGTCTAAAAGAGGACAAAACAGGAAAAAAAATGAAAATTAAATTTTGAAACATAGTTTATCTTCACTTTCGACTCTATAAAATTCAAAATTCAACTGAAAAAAAGAAGACAAAAACTAGCTAATTTGAATATTTTTGAAAAAATTTTGAAAAATAATTTATGGAACATCATTAGTAATTTTTCCTGATTAAGATTAATTTTAGAATTTTGATGACATGTTTTAAATAGGTTAAAATCCAATCTGAACTTTGTTAGAATATATAACAAATTGGACCAAGCTATATTTCTAACAAAAACAACATTATTTCTTCTAGATTTCCCAGAACAAAAATTTTAAAAGAAATTAAAAAGACTTTGAAATCAGATTTAAATTTGATTCTAAAGATTTATTTAGATATGCCGGAATATTTTAGATTTATTTTAATCATAATAATTTTGAAGAAATATTTCACAAATATTATTTGTCAAAAAAACAGAAGCTAAAATAAAGAATTAAATTAAAATGTATTAATTATTCTTTACAATAAAAAGATAAATTTAATTGAACATTGATTTAAATTATCAGGAAAGAAGAGGAAGGAATTTAAAAGGAAAAAAGGTATATGTGTTTAAAAATCCTAAAATCATCAATAAGGTTGTATTTTTTCTCTAAAATTGTCTTTCTGAAAGTTATAAGAAGCAAAGTAACAAAAAATAAATGAATGTATTTAAACAAGTGAAGACCAAGTCTTTAAAATATTTTCCTGGATTTTCAAATTCTATTTGAGTTTTGTCTCTCTTAGAATTAAAAATGTCGAGCAAAGCGAGACCAGCTTGCTAGTAAATAAATACAATTTTAAAAATAGAGGCAGCTCACTGGTAAGTGCTGCTATTCGAACTATTTTTAAAGAATCTGGGTATTATCTTCGACCCAACTCTCTCCTTTGAGGCACACATTAAAAGCGTTACTAAAACGGCCTTCTTTCATCTCCGTAATATCGCTAAAATTCGCTCCATTCTGTCCACTAAAGACGCTGAGATCATTATCCATGCGTTTGTTACGTCTCGTCTCGATTACTGTAACGTATTATTTTCGGGTCTCCCCATGTCTAGCATTAAAAGATTACAGTTGGTACAAAATGCGGCTGCTAGACTTTTGACAAGAACAAGAAAGTTTGATCACATTACGCCTGTACTGGCTCACCTGCACTGGCTTCCTGTGCACTTAAGATGTGACTTTAAGGTTTTACTACTTACGTATAAAATACTACACGGTCTAGCTCCATCCTATCTTGCCGATTGTATTGTACCATATGTCCCGGCAAGAAATCTGCGTTCAAAGGACTCCGGCTTATTAGTGATTCCCAAAGCCCAAAAAAAGTCTGCGGGCTATAGAGCGTTTTCCGTTCGGGCTCCAGTACTCTGGAATGCCCTCCCGGTAACAGTTCGAGATGCCACCTCAGTAGAAGCATTTAAGTCTCACCTTAAAACTCATTTGTATACTCTAGCCTTTAAATAGACTCCCTTTTTAGACCAGTTGATCTGCCGTTTCTTTTCTTTTTCTTCTATGTCCCACTCTCCCTTGCGGAGGGGGTCCGGTCCGATCCGGTGGCCATGTACTGCTCGCCTGTGTATCGGCTGGGGACATCTCTGTGCTGCTGATCAGCCTCCGCTTGGGATGGTTTCCTGCTGGCTCCGCTGTGAACGGGACTCTCGCTGCTGTGTTAGATCCGCTTTGGACTAGACTCTCGCGACTGTGTTGGATCCATTATGGATTGAACTTTCACAGTATCATGTTAGACCCGCTCGACATCCATTGCTTTCCTCCTCTCCAAGGTTCTCATAGTCATCATTGTCACCGACGTCCCACTGGGTGTGAGTTTTTCCTTGCCCTTATGTGGGCCTACCGAGGATGTCGTAGTGGTTTGTGCAGCCCTTTGAGACACTAGTGATTTAGGGTTATATAAGTAAACATTGATTGATTGATTGATTGATCATCACGGCATGCCCTTAATATTGTAGTCCGAGTGAAAATTGGAGAACGTGATGTCCGGGAGAGGCAATGAATTCCGGAATCTCCCCACAACAATCTGGGGTGTCGGCGATTGTGCAGCTGAGCCGCATCAGAGTTGCCAAACCGGAGCTGCGGTTTGCCGACACCTGTGCTATATAGATTGATTGGCAACACTAAATTGGCCCTAGTGTGCGAATGTGAGTGTGAATGTTGTCTGTCTATCTGTGTTGGCCCTGCGATGAGGTGGCGACTTGTCCAGGGTGTACGCCGCCTTCTGCCCATGTGCAACTGAAATAGGCTCCAGCAACTCCTGCGACCCCGAACGGGACAAGCGGTAGAAAATGGATGGATGGATGGATGTCCACAACAATGTTTAAAATGAAAGTGCAGGAATGTTTAAGATGACACACTTATTGTCATTGAAGACAAATATAATGCTAAAAAATGTTCCAATCCTATTTATTCCCACAAACACGGGTTTTAAGTACAAATAATAGTGCAGGAACATCCATTTTCCTGCTGGATCCGCTTTGGACTGGACTCTTGCGACTGTGTTGGATCCATTATGGATTGAACTTTCACAGTATCATGTTAGACCCGCTCGACATCCATTGCTTTCCTCCTCTCCAAGGTTCTCATAGTCATCATTGTCACCGATGTCCCACTGGGTGTGAGTTTTCCTTGCCCTTATGTGGGCCTACCGAGGATGTCGTAGTGGTTTGTGCAGCCCTTTGAGACACTAGTGATTTAGGGCTATATAAGTAAACATTGATTGATTGATTGATGGTCATCGGACCGGACCCCCTCCACAAGGGAGGGGGGGACATAGGAGAAAGAAAAGAAGCGGCAGATCAACTGGTCTAAAAAGGAGGTCTATTTAAAGGCTAGAGTATACAGATGAGTTTTAAGGTGAGACTTAAATGCTTCTACTGAGGTGGCATCTCGAACTGTTACCGGGAGGGCATTCCAGAGTACTGGAGCCCGAACGGAAAACGCTCTATAGCCTGCTATCGCTGGGCTTCTTTTTGGACCACAGATCACGGCCACACGTCCTCGTTCAGGGTTCACAGTGAGTTTTGTTTCATCAATGTTCTTCTCGTGCTTTTCAGCAAGTGTCTTCTCGTGCTTTTCAGCAATTGTGGATTGAACTTTCACAGTATCATCTTAGACCCGCTCGACATCCATTGCTTTCCTCCTCTCCAAGGTTCTCATAGTCATCATTGTCACCGACGTCCCACTGGGTGTGAGTTTTTCCTTGCCCTTATGTGGGCCTACCGAGGATGTCGTAGTGGTTTGTGCAGCCCTTTGAGACACTAGTGATTTAGGGCTATATAAGTAAACATTGATTGATTGATTGATTGATCATCACGGCATGCCCTTGATATTGTAGTCCGAGTGAAAATTGGAGAACGTGATGTCCGGGAGAGGCAATGAATTCCGGAATCTCCCCACAACAATCTGGGGTGTCGGCGATTGTGCAGCTGAGCCGCATCAGAGTTGCCAAACCGGAGCTGCGGTTTGCCGACACCTGTGCTATATAGATTGATTGGCAACACTAAATTGGCCCTAGTGTGCGAATGTGAGTGTGAATGTTGTCTGTCTATCTGTGTTGGCCCTGCGATGAGGTGGCGACTTGTCCAGGGTGTACGCCGCCTTCTGCCCATGTGCAACTGAAATAGGCTCCAGCAACTCCTGCGACCCCGAACGGGACAAGCGGTAGAAAATGGATGGATGGATGGATGTCCACAACAATGTTTAAAATGAAAGTGCAGGAATGTTTAAGATGACACACTTATTGTCATTGAAGACAAATATAATGCTAAAAAATGTTCCAATCCTATTTATTCCCACAAACACGGGTTTTAAGTACAAATAATAGTGCAGGAACATCCATTTTCCTGCTGGATCCGCTTTGGACTGGACTCTTGCGACTGTCTTGGATCCATTGTGGATTGAACTTTCACAGTATCATGTTAGACCCGCTCGACATCCATTGCTTTCCTCCTCTCCAAGGTTCTCATAGTCATCATTGTCACCGATGTCCCCACTGGGTGTGAGTTTTCCTTGCCCTTATGTGGGCCTACCGAGGATGTGGTAGTGGTTTGTGCAGCCCTTTGAGACACTAGTGATTTAGGGCTATATAAGTAAACATTGATTGATTGATTGATGGTCATCGGACCGGACCCCCTCCACAAGGGAGGGGGGGACATAGGAGAAAGAAAAGAAGCGGCAGATCAACTGGTCTAAAAAGGAGGTCTATTTAAAGGCTAGAGTATACAGATGAGTTTTAAGGTGAGACTTAAATGCTTCTACTGAGGTGGCATCTCGAACTGTTACCGGGAGGGCATTCCAGAGTACTGGAGCCCGAACGGAAAACGCTCTATAGCCTGCTATCGCTGGGCTTCTTTTTGGACCACAGATCACGGCCACACGTCCTCGTTCAGGGTTCACAGTGAGTTTTGTTTCATCAATGTTCTTCTCGTGCTTTTCAGCAAGTGTCTTCTCGTGCTTTTCAGCAATTGTGGATTGAACTTTCACAGTATCATGTTAGACCCGCTCGACATCCATTGCTTTCCTCCTCTCCAAGGTTCTCATAGTCATCATTGTCACCGACGTCCCACTGGGTGTGAGTTTTCCTTGCCCTTATGTGGGCCTACCGAGGATGTCGTAGTGGTTTGTGCAGCCCTTTGAGACACTAGTGATTTAGGGCTATATAAGTAAACATTGATTGATTGATTGATTGATTTTTAGAACACTCATCTTCCCTCCGGGTACTCCGGCTTCCTCCCACTTCCAAAAACGTGCACCTGGGGATAGGTTGATTGGCAACACTAAATTGGCCCTAGTGTGTGAATGTGAGTGTGAATGTTGTCTGTCTATCTGTGTTGGCCCTGCGGTGAGGTGGCGATTTGTCCAGGGTGTACCCCGCCTTCCGCCCGATTGTAGCTGAGATAGGCGCCAGCGCCCCCCGCGACCCCGAAAGGGAATAAGCGGTAGAAAATGGATGGATGGAATGGATCATCTGGTCCTTACGGGCTACCTGGTGTTGGTGACCCCTGCTATAGAGAGACTTCCACAATATTACTGTGAATAAATCAATTGATATTTGTAATGATATTGAAGTGAATATTTCACATTCTGGCTACTTTATATCAAATTTGCCAGCACTATTTTGTAAAAAAAAAACAAAATTACTAATTGGCGCTTTGAGTGTGGAATCAAGGACCATCTTTAGCGGACCGAATATTTGATCTGTGTTGGCGTTGCACCAGCGTGAAGCCAATTATGGCGGCTGAAAGACAGACTGTGTGTGTGTGTGTGTGTGTGTGTGTGTGTGTGTGTGTGTGTGTGTGTGTGTGTGTGTGTGTGTGTGTGGCCCGCTCTTGGCACGTACGCCGCAATAAATAACCGCAGCACTGACAGGAAACTGTCGGGCTACCTTCAGCACAATAACGAGGTCGTCGCCGCCCGCCGCGTCCGTATGATGGCGGGGGTTTGAGGGATGTTCATCTCGTCCTTACTTGGCTCTCCTCCCGTCATCTGCTCGGGAGGACAAAGGGCCGGAGCGCGGCGATACACCACACAAAGAGAAAGGGGCCCCGCTGCACGCTCGCCTTGGCACGAGCACGGCGCGGTGACAGACGCCTAGATTGTTCCTGACCGTTGACTCGCGCTCTCTACCCGGCGAGCTCTGGTTTCATGCAGCGGGAAACACGAGATGGCGAGTCGGGGGAGAGGAGGGTTGGTGGCGAGGGCCTGATATCTCCTGTGGGTCACCACTGGGCGGTGTGTGGAATCTGGTGCATTCCTGCTTGCTCTGACAGCACAGGTGAGTACAGACCAGGCCTAAGCAAGTATTTCACCTCGGGGGGGCAAATTTTGAGAATAAAATGTGTCTGGGGGCCGGTATATCTGATTTTTAGGAACACCAATACAAAACCTCACAATAATGTCCGATTGAATGCGAAAAAACGATGGACAGAATGGACAGAATTTCTAGGCGCAGTCAAGGCGTTGAGGGGTTCCGGTTTGGTGACCGCAGGATTAGGTCTCTGCTTTTTGCAGATGATGTGGTCCTGATGGCTTCATCTGGCCGGGATCTTCAGCTCTCGCTGGATCGGTTCGCAGCCGAGTGTGAAGCGACCGGAATGAGAATCAGCCCCTCCAAGTCCGAGTCCATGGTTCTCGCCCGGAAAAGGGTGGAGTGCCATCTCCGGGTTGGGGAGGAGACCCTGCCCCAAGTGGAGGAGTTCAAGTACCTAGGAGTCTTGTTCACGAGTGAGGGAAGAGTGGATCGTGAGATCGACAGGCGGATCGGTGCGGCGTCTTCAGTAATGCGGACGTTGTACCGATCCGTTGTGGTGAAGAAGGAGCTGAGCCGGAAGGCAAAGCTCTCAATTTACCGGTCGATCTACGTTCCCATCCTCACCTATGGTCATGAGCTTTGGGTCATGACCGAAAGGATAAGATCACGGGTACAAGCGGCCGAAATTAGTTTCCAGGTCTCTCCCTTAGAGATAGGGTGAGAAGCTCTGCCACCCGGGAGGAACTCAAAGTAAAGCCGCTGCTCCTTCACATCGAGAGGAGCCAGATGAGGTGGTTCGGGCATCTGGTCAGGATGCCACCCGAACGCCTCCCTAGGGAGGTGTTTAGGGCACGTCCAACCGGTAGGAGGCCACGGGGAAGACCCAGGACACGTTGGGAAGACTATGTCTCCCGGCTGGCCTGGGAACGCCTCGGGATCCCCCGGGAAGAGCTACACGAAGTGGCTGGGGAGAGGGAAGTCTGGGTTTCCCTGCTTAGGCTGTTGCCCCCGCGACCCGACCTCGGATAAGCGGAAGATGATGGATGGATGAATGCTAAAAAACATTATGGATAGACCGCCTTATAAAACGGAATGGAATTTTAAAGGCCTACTGAAACCCACTACTACCGACCATGCAGTCTGATAGTTTATATATCAATGATGAAATATTAACATTGCAACACATGCCAATACGGCCTTTTTAGTTTACTAAATTTGTCAGGCTTGTCCCTGACAGTTTTGGTCTATGTCGGTGGTCCCCAACCACTGGGCCGCAGAATAATTTCTTATTAATTTTTATTTAAAAAAATAAAAACATTATTTTATTTTATTTTTTTATTTTTATTAAATCAACATAAAAAAACACAATATACACTTACAATTAGTGCACCAACCACAAAAACCTCCCTTTGTCATGACAAAAACTTCCCTTTTTCATGACAAAGGGAAAAAGAAAAAAAAAAAAATAATAAAAAAATTAAAAAATTCAAATTACCGGTATTGAAATCAGCCTCCTCCATTTTGAAAACATTGGAAGTGTCACTCGTGATGTCACGAGTTTGACCAGGCGGTAATACTAAGCATGCGCTATTTATTTTGGGAAGCGAGTTTGACCCGGCAGTAATTCAAGGCAGGCGCATACTAAATTCCCTGCGGCAATTCGAGGAAATACGGTATTTGTATATTTATAACGTGCTGCGAGGATCCTGATGAGAGTGCGGAAACATGACCACATCACACCAACTCTCAAATCCCTTCACTGGCTTCCTGTTCCACTCAGAATTGAATTCAAAATCTCCCTACTAACTCACCAGTGCCTCCATGGAAATGCCCCCCCCCCCCCTCAAAGAACTGCTCACCCCTAAATCCTCCACACGACACCTCCGCTCCAAACAGGCTAACCTCCTCCAAACTCCACGGACAAAGCTACGGACTATGGGAGACCAGGCTTTCTGCTCTGCTGCTCCCAGTCTGTGGAACACTCTCCCTGACCTCCTGAGGGCACCTCAGACTGTGGATGCTTTTAAAAAAGCTTAAAAACTCATATTTAAAAAAAAAAAAAAAAAAACATTTTATAGACATGCATGCTGGTTCTAGCTATCGGGCTGTTTCTAGTGTTATATTTTATTTATTTTTATGATCTTTTTATTATTATTATTACTATTTTTTTACACAGTGGCATTTTGAGGTAGTTTGCTCAATGTAAAGTGCTTTTTTTTTTTTTTACAAATAAAATCTCTTATTGTTATTATTATTATTTGGGTTAAAAATATTTTTTGCAAACCAGTAATTATATAAAAATATGTGTTGTTGTTGTTGAGTGTCGGTGCTGTCTAGAACTCAGCAGAGTAACCGTGTAATACTCTTCCATATCAGTAGGTGGCAGCAGGTAGCTAATTGCTTTGTAGATGTCAAGATCAGCGGAAGATGTCTAATGCTTAAACCAAAAATAAACAAAAGGTGAGTGCCCCTAAGAAAAGGCATTAAGCTCAGGTAAGGCTATGCAGAACAAAACTAAAACTGAACTGGCTACTAAGTAAACAAAAAACAGATTGCTGGACGACAGCAAAGACTTACTGTGGAGGAAAGACGGCGTCCACAAAGTACATCCGAACATGACATGACAATCAACAATGTCCCCACAAAGAAGGATAAAAACAACTGACATATTTTTGATTACTGAAACAAATGTGGGAAATATCGCTCAAAGGAAGACATGAAACTGCTACAGGAAAAAAACAAAAAAAGAGAAAAAGCCTCCAAAATAGGAGCACAAGACGAGAACTAAAACATTACACGGGAAAACACCCAAAAACTCAAATGATGTGACAAGTTGTGACTGTACACCTACTTTGAGACAAGAGCTATAGTGATGCATGCTTGGTTATGCGTTAAAGTCACATCCAACAATTGCGGCGACGACTTTTTACTGTCAACTGTTTTTTAATGATTTCTGCAAAAATGTTGTACCTTCGCTCAAATAAAGTTGAAAAACACTGACGTAGATTACCATGTAGTAACTAGTACATCATGCAAAACTCCCATATTCCAACCATTGAAATACTTTGTATAGTTCAAGACTTACGGTAATTTGTAAACATCACTGCACATCATAATGGCAGCTACAGTTTCCATCTTAAAGATGTCAAACAAGGATTTGGGAATGAGATTGAGAAGCGTAACCTGCTCAGTGGCCTTGTGGTTATCTAATAGTAAGTGACATTAAAGTGTATATTAAGTAACTCACTTTTGTATTGACAACGAAGTTCGCCGTAACTTTCAGGGCTTGCTGATGCAATGATGCGTTCACAGCCCCCTCCGGTGTCGTAAAAGTGAACTACATTCGAGCAACCCAATGGCACAAAAAGAAAACAAGCGTTACATTGACAGTCTTTTGTGCAATTATTATTAATCCAATTGTATTTATACAAGTCCAAAATGACAACAGGCGTTATCTCAAGGCACTTTGCACACAGAGTGGGTCTAAAACCATTTAACAACTGAACACCTTAATTCAGTGGTGTCAAACGAACCAGTTTTATCCGGCCCGCGGGATCAGTTTGCTAAGTATAAAAATGAGCCGAAATGTTGGAATGAAATAAACTGCTGTTCTAAATGTGTCCACTAGAGGTCGCCATAGCACTTATTTGTATATTTGTAGATGATGCTACATATGTAAAAAGATAAACCGCATGTTTGTTCACCCGTCAAGGGGAAAAGAGCAAACTACATAAATAAAATACTGTAACTTGATTTTGATATTATTTGTTTACATTGATGGATTGAAAATTAACACCAATGAGTTGACTGATGAACGTTATCACATAATTTATTCGGAAAGTATAAATAACAACAAATAAAGATGGAAAACTATTAAAGTGTAAAAACAACAACATTATGATTTGTACATTTTCAGAATGTGCCTGTTTTATTTTTAAACAAAGAAAACAATCCAAAGTTGTCTTTATTTTTAAGTTATCGTGCAGTGATTCTACCAGTCCGGCCCACTTGGTAGTAGATTTTTCTCCACGTGGCCCCCCCGATCTAAAATGAGTTTGACACTCCTGCCTTCATCACATAGACATCTTTTATAAAGCAATTGAAGTTGATATATTACAGCTAAGGTGTCAAACTGAAGGTCTGGGGTCCAGATTTGGTCCGCCAGATGATTTGATGTGGCTTGGGAAAGCCTGGAAATAATGTGTGTCATTAAAGCACCTCATCCTTCTGACTAAATGTATTATTCTTTTCCATTTTGACAGAAAAAATGTACTTGGTACAGGAAATTGTAAATATTTTTAAATGTAAAATTGTCATGATCCTTTGCCCGGATCATGTTTTGTTTAGATTTTGACTACCTAGGTTCTGTTTTCAGCTCCCCTGGGTTTGTGGTTTAGTTGTCATAGGTGCTGATTAGTTTCACCTGCAAATCATATTCTCTAAAAATGCATTTTTCCATTGATAATATATATATATATATATATATATATATATATATATATATATATGTATATATATATATATATATATATATATATATGTATATATATATATATATATATATATATATACACACATGTATACATGTGTATATATACACATGTATACATGTGTATATATACATAGATATGTAATATACACACAGATACATATATATGTGTATATATACATATATCTGTGTATATCATTATATATATATATATATATATACACACACATATATATATATATATATATATTTGTACACATATATATTACATATATAGATAGATATACACATATATATTACATTTATATATACATATATATATGTATATATATATATATATATATATATATATACATATGCATACATATACATACATATTACATATATATAAATATATATATATACATATGTATATATATATATATATATACATATATACATATGCATACATATACATACATATACAGATATACATTATACACACATACATACATACATACATACATACACAAAGTTTGGGGACCCCTGGTCTAAAGTTTCAGAGCAGCTAAGACACAGAAAAAAAATAAGATGGAGAAAAGTACATTTTTCGGCCATTATTTATTGCTATCATTCATTCCAAGTGAACACACACTGCAAGAAGAATAAATACTCATTCAAACGGCTACACTATTTACACCGAACATCCTGGTAATCTCGTGGTGTGGCGTTCAAGTACACTGGGAGGGTGTCACGGATGAAGACTATTGCGCGTGTGACCAGTGTCGCGTCACCTCCTTTGTCGCAGCAAAGTAGGTTGCAGTGTCTCTCAGGAGGCGAAGTAAGCGTCCTGCATGGAGTAGAGGCGGTCCATGGGCGTGAGGAGGGACGTGTTGCTCAGAGACAAGTAGTCGCCCTCGGCCACGTCGCCAAAGAGCGCCTCATTGAAACCTGAGTGAGGCACATTTAACTGCTTTTAATTTCTTCTGGATGTAATTAGTCAAGTCAGTTTATTTATCTACATCAGGGGTGCCCACACTTTTTCTGCAGGCGAGCTACTTTTCAATTGACCAATTCGAGGGGATCTACCTCATTTATATATATCATTTATATTTATTTATTTATGAAAGAGACATTTTTGTAAACAAGTTAAATGTGTTTAATGATAATACAAGCATGTTTAACACATATAGATGTCTTTCTTTCACAAAGACAAGAATATAAGTTGGTGTATTACCTGATTCTGATGACTTGCATTGATTGGAATCAGACAGTAATGATGATAACGCCCACATTTTCAAATGGAGGAGAAAAAAAGTTGTCCTTTCTGTACAATACCACATGAAAGTGGTTGGTTTTTGGCATCTAATTCATCCAGCTTCCATACACTTTACAAGAAAAACATTGGCGGCAAATTCCGTAGCTTGCTTGATTGACATTCACGGCACCCGAGGGTCTTGTGAGATGACGCTGGCTGCTGCCAGTTCATTATTATGAAAAAATGACAGAGAGGAAGGCGAGAAACACTTTTTATTTCAACAGACTTTCGCGCCGTCCCTTCCGTCAAAACTCTAAAGGCCAACTGCACATTTCCTATCTTCACAATAAAAGCCCAGCTTCATGCTGCCTGCGCTAACAAAATAAGAGTCTCGGAAAGCTGGCGTGCACGAGTGATGTGCACGCCAGCTTTCTGAGGAATCGCTTGTGCACGCCAGTTTTCCGAGACTCTGTATTTACTTAGCGCAGGCAGCATGAAGCAGGGCTTTTATTGTGAAGATAGGAAATGTGCAGTCGGCCTTTAGAGTTTTGACGGAAGGTACGGCGCGAGAGTCTGTTGAAATAAAAAGTGTTTCTCGCCTTCCTCTCGGTCATATTTTCATAATAATGATCTTGCAGCAGCCATCGTCATCTCACAAGACCCTCCGGTACCGTGAATGTCATTTAAGTGACGTCTTGGTGAAGATTGATGATCACTAATTTTTAGGTCTATTTTTTTTAAAAGCCTGGCTGGAGATCGACTGACACACCCCCCGCGGTCGACTGGTAGCTCGCGATCAACGTAATGGGCACCCCTGATCTACATTCTCCACATGTAGTACATTTTCTTCAAATCCTGGGTGTCCCGTCATGTTTTTACCGTAGGGGTGCATGTGATCCCCTGGCATCTGAGGAGGGGTCAGGCCCTGTCGGAAGGGGTCCGTGTCAAAGTCCTGCTGCTCCACCCTTTTGGGTCCCATCTGCTGCTGCTGGACTTGGGAGTAGGAGGAACCCAGGTGCTCCGGCTGAGAGGTCAGGGTGCCACCGGGAGGCGCTGTGGGGCAAAAAAATATGTTTGTTTGAAACATCACATTTACACTTGCACTGGGGCAGTATAGCTCGGTTGGTAGAGTGGCTGTGTCAGCAACTTGAGGGTTGCAGATTCGATTCCCGCTTCCACCATCCTAGTCACTGCCGTTGTGTCCTTGGGCAAGACCCTTTACCCACCTGCTCCCAGTGCCACCCACACTGGTTTAAATGTAACTTAGATATTGGGTTACACTGTGTAAAGCGCTTTGAGTCACGAGAGAAAAACGCTATATAAATATAATTAAACTCCGGCTTCCTCCCACTTCCAAAGACATGCACCTGGGGATAGGTTGATTGGCAACACTAAATTGGCCCTAGTGTGTGAATGTGAGTGTGAATGTTGTCTATCTGTGTTGGCCCTGCGATGAGGTGGCGACTTGTCCAGGGTGTACCCCGCCTTCCGCCCGATTGTAGCTGAGATAGGCGCCAGCGCCCCCCGCGAGCCCAAAAGGGAATAAGCGGTAGAAAATGGATGGATGGATGGAAATATAATTCACTTCACTTCACTTCACAACATGCTTGAAAAGGAGTAGGAAGAAGAAGTGCTTATTTAATTATTACATTTTTTAGTATCTTAGAAATTACTGATTGACTATTATTTTGTGCTCAAATAATTTGTTAAAAATATTCAAAAAAATATTTGATGAAAGAAGATGTGCTCAAATATTTTATTAAATAAATAATAGATTAAAAAAAATACATTTGGGAAAAAATAATCAATTAAATAAATAGGAAAAAACTGTGCATAATGCAGGAATATTGGTGTGGCCGATAGTACAGTGGTTCTCAAATGGGGGTACGTGTATCCCTGGGGGTACTTGAAGGTATGCCAAGGGGTACCTGAGATTTTTTTTAAATATTCTAAAAATAGCAACAATTCAAAAATCCTTTATAAATATATTTATTGAATAATACTTCAACAAAACAGGAATGTAAGTTTATAAACTGTGAAAAAAAAAATACAATGCAATATTCAGTGCTTACAGCTAGATTTTTTTGTGGACATGTTCCATAAATATTGATGTTAAAGATTTATTTTTTTGTGAAGAAATGTTTAGAATCGCCCGGAACAGGGTGGAGTGCCATCTCCGGGTTGGGGAGGAGACCCTGCCCCAAGTGGAGGAGTTCAAGTACCTAGGAGTCTTGTTCACGAGTGGGGGAAGATTGGATCGTGAGATCGACAGGCGGATCGGTGCGGCGTCTTCAGTAATGCGGACGTTGTACCGATCCGTTGTGGGGAAGAAGGAGCTGAGCCGGAAGGCAAAGCTCTCAATTTACCGGTCGATCTACGTTCCCATCCTCACCTATGGTCATGAGCTTTGGGTCATGACCGAAAGGATAAGATCACGGGTACAAGCGGCCGAAATGAGTTTCCAGGTCTCTCCCTTAGAGATAGGGGGAGAAGCTCTGTTATCCGGGAGGAACTCAAAGTAAAGCCGCTGCTCCTTCACATCGAGAGGAGCCAGATGAGGTGGTTCGGGCATCTGGTCAGGATGCCACCCGAACGCCTCCCTAGGGAGGTGTTTAGGGCACGTCCAACCGGTAGGAGGCCACGGGGAAGACCCAGGACACATTGGGAAGACTATGTCTCCCGGCTGGCCTGGGAACACCTTGGGATCCCCCGGGAAGAGCTAGACGAAGTGGCTGGAGATAGGGAAGTCTGGGTTTCCCTGCTTGTGAAGAAATGTTTGGTGGTCAATTGTACGGAATATGTACTGTACTGTGTAATCTACTAGTACAAGTTTCAATCAATCAATCAATCAATCAATCAATCAATCAATCAATCAATCAATCAATCACAAAACAGCGTATCTGGAAGCGACTGTCAGAAAGCGGCTTGAAGATGATCTGTAAAACATAATCTACGCAACCGCTTGGGATGGTTTCCTGCTGGCTCCGCTGTGAACGGGACTCTCGCTGCTGTGTTGGATCCGCTTTGGACTGGACTCTCGCGACTGTGTTGGATCCATTATGGATTGAACTTTCACAGTATCATGTTGAACTTTCACAGTATCATGTTAGACCCGCTCGACATCCATTGCTTTTGGTCCCCTAGAGGGGGGGGGGGGGGGGGGGTGTTGCCCACATCTGAGGTCCTCTCCAAGGTTTCTCATAGTCAGCATTGTCACTGGCGTCCCACTGGATGTGAATTCTCCCTGCCCACTGGGTGTGAGTTTTCCTTGCCCTTTTGTGGGTTTTTCCGAGGATGTTGTAGTCGTAATGATTTGTGCAGTCCTTTGAGACATTTGTGATTTGGGGCTATATAAATAAACATTGATTGATTGATTGATTCTTCCACTCCCGTCCTTGCACGCTACACCGCTACAACAAAAATGTCCTTGCACGCTACACCGCTACAACAAAGATGACGGAGAAAAGACGCCGCCGAAGGCGATCCACGTAAACAAGACAGCCCACATGAATTTACCATGAATTTAATAACGTGGACCTCGACTTAAACAAGTTGAAAAACTTATTGGGGTGTTACCATTTAGTGGTCAATTGTACGGAATATGTACTGTACTGTGCAATCTACTAGTACAAGTTTCAATCAATCAATCAATCAATCAATCAATCAATCACAAAACAGCGCATCTGGAAGCGACTGTCAGAAAGCGGCTTGAAGATGATCTGTAAAACATAATCCACGCAACCGCTTGGGATGGTTTCCTGCTGGCTCCGCTGTGAACGGGACTCTCGCTGCTGTGTTGGATCCGCTTTGGACTGGACTCTCGCGACTGTGTTGGATCCATTATGGATTGAACTTTCACAGTATCATGTTGAACTTTCACAGTATCATGTTGAACTTTCACAGTATCATGTTAGACCCGCTCGACATCCATTGCTTTCCTCCTCTCCAAGGTTCTCATAGTCATCATTGTCACCGACGTCCCACTGGGTCATTATTGTCACCGATGTCCCACTGGGTGTGAGTTTTCCTTGCCCTTATGTGGGCCTACCGAGGATGTCGTAGTGGTTTGTGCAGCCCTTTGAGACACTAGTGATTTAGGGCTATATAAGTAAACATTGATTGATTGATTGATTACAAGGAAGTGTTTTCCATTTAGAAAGAAAAAAAAAAAAAGACCCCTTTAATGGGCCTTATAATCCGGTGCGCCCTATGGTCCGGAAAATACGGTAATTCTCATGGAGATGAAATGTTGAGTACTAACTTTTTCAACATGTGAGAAGTTATTATGTTGATCACAAAATGCATTCAAGAATCGTACGCCAAAATGTGATGTCATTGCAAAATGAGAGGAAAAGATATTACATAACGCATCAATATTACATAACTTACTTCTACCTTTGTCAGGTGGTGGCTCTTCCTGCCGTTCCTGCTGTTGTTGTTGTTGTCTCCTGGCCAGTTTCTTCATCTAAACCACACGCATCATCACAGTGTAAGAATGTGCTTAGTCAGCATTATTAGGTGAAGGATGTCTTTCAGTATACTAAAAAAGGAACCCCCACTATGAGGTTTTATGTGCACTGACATGTCATCAGTTTCCTCTATGAGGAGATAACCATGCTGATTTACACTCTGGCACACACAGCTCCTTTATTATAGGCTGTGTGTGTGTGTGTGTGTGTGTGTGTGTGTGTGTGTATGTGTGTGTGTGTGTGTGTGTGTGTGTGTGTGTGTGTGTGTGTGTGTGTGTGTGTGTGTGTGTGTGTGTGTACCTTGGCTCTTTGGTTCTGGAACCAGACCTGCACGACCCGGACACTAAGGCCAGTCTCTCCTGCCAAGGTCTCCCGGACCTTTTGATTAAAAGATCCAGGAAAAGGAGATTAAAAAGAGAAGGAGGGGATTTTTTTCTTCTTCTTTTTTTTAATTTTTTTTTTTAACGTAGATAAATAACAGAGGTTATTGTTCAAGGTTATTAACGTGTTTTATTGTTGACAGGGTTCACTTAAAATGTCATATAGTCAGGAGTTATGTAGCAATTTTTCAAACCTTAATAATGATGATACAAAACATATTTTGTATCAAACATTTGATGAAATGATGAGTGGGTTTATTATCGTGAGTATATATATATATATATATATATATATATATATATATTATTATTTTTTTTTTTTATCCTGTAATTGTATACAAAATATTTTTTGGGGATAAATTCAATATGTGTATCTGATTGTTATATCTGAATGAACTTTTGCATCATCCTGCTCCTTTTCATACACACAATATTTATTTTATTAATAAAACGTTCCTTTATTTTACCATTGTTTTTTTCAGATGACGATATCGTATTAGAGAAGCTATTTTGTTTGAATTGTGTTGACGGATGGATTGGTTTGAAATAAACGAAACGACATTAAGTAGAGTTAAGGTGACATGAAATGAAATAAAAATGTAATGAAGTTGAGTTGATAAAGTGACATCCATTTAAATAAATTTAAACACAAATTAAATTAGGTTTGACTTGGTTAAGTTGAGGTGATATGAAATTAAATGAAATTACAATAAATGGAGTTGAGTTGCTGTGACATGAAATTAAATAAAATAAATATATATTTTTAATTGAAATAGTTTACAGTGACATAAAATGACATCAAAATAAACACAAATTAAATGAAGGTGAGTTGAGTCGAGTTGAATTGACATGAAATTAAATAAAACTAATTAAATCGAAATTAAATGAATTTTGATTTGACGTGATGTGAAATACGATTCATCAAAATTAATTGAAGTTGATTTGGTTTAGTTGAGTTGACGTGACGTGAACTTAAATGAAAGAGAAAATAAATTAATTTGAGTTGAGTTGAAAAAGTGACGTAAAATTAAAATTAAAAAAAATTAAATGAAGTTGAGTTGAGTCGAGTTGCCGTGACAAGAAATTCCATTTAAAAAATAATACAAATTAAGTGAAGTTGAGTTGAATTGGCGTTATGTGATGTATCATTAAATCCATCCATCCATTTTCTACCGCTTATTCCCTTTTCGGGGTCGCGGGGGGCGCTTGCGCCTATCTCAGCTACAATCGGGCGGAAGGCGGGGTACACCCTGGACAAGTCGCCACCTCATCGCAGGGCGTATCATTAAATAAAATCTAAAATAAATTTGATTGATTTGGTGAAGTTGAGTTTAGTTGATGTGACGGGAAATGAAATCAAATGACAGGAAATAAGAATAAATTAAATGAATGGAAATCAAATAAAGTTGAGTTGAGGAGACGTGACTAAAGAATGGAAGAAAATGAACAAAGAGAGCCAATTTGGCATTTTTCAAAATCTGAAAAAATGATAAAAACTCAAACGTTCCTCCTGTAAGTCGCTACTTTTTCCCCACGCTTTGAATTCTGTGATTCATACAAGACTGCGGTCAATTTGTGGATATTTACGGTCTCACATGCTGCCAATAAATCTTTCCTCGTCACATAAGGCCAAAGATTTTGGTGAACGAGTCACGATGGCCCCGATGAAATTGTCAACAATAATTCAAAACGCACTCACACAATCGTTCAGTCGGCCATTTAGCTGGTTATGGACTCACCATCAACGTCAGCTGTTTGAGTGCGCGGGACGGGGAGAGGAACGAAGACTTAATGATTTTTGTTGAAATTGTGAATGAACACAAGCACCTGGGAAAATATTTCATGTTCCAATATGTACACCTGCAACTAATAGACTTGTGCGGCCAACATTTGTACAAAATAAAATTTGTCCAAAAACTCGGTGGCTGCAGCTCTATAGCCCGGAAATTACCGTACTTTTTTTCCTCCGTTTAAATAATAATTTGGAGTGCATGAGAAAGTGGAAATTAAATCGTAGCTCTCTTTGACCACATTTATTAACACATTTATTTTGCATGCGTGAGTAATGAGGAGTAAACCGCTCAGTCAGCATTAATAGCGCTGATGTAATATAGCTGAGAAGCGAATGCAAAGGTGCTGCATGCTGATCACTCATAATACTTTCACTGCAGCTACTGCCATCTTGTGGAGTCAATTAAAAAAACAATTACATCAGGAGGTTGCCTGCAGTCACAACCCATCCATCCATCCATCCATTTTCAACCGCTTTTCTCTTTTGGGGTCGCAGGAGGTGCTAAAGCCTATCTCAGTTGCATTCGGGCGGAAGGCGGAATACACCCTGGACAAGGGCCATGGCACAACCATTTGTTTAACCAGAGGTGCTAATTGGAGTATTGGTAGTACAAACCAGCAAAATAATGTAAAAAAAAAAAAACATGTATTAGCCATTTGACGTTACATTTTTTTTCACTCCCTTGTTTTGTTGCCATGGTTGCAAATTGTGTCCACCTGTCTCTGATTAGTGCTACCTGCTTCCCGAGCACTAATCAGAGGCAGTATTTAAGCTCGTCTTTGCCAGTCAGTCGCCCTGGCGTCATTTTGATCTTTTCTTGCTCTGTGCTGACTTGTTTCATGCCTTGCCATAGTTTCGTGCTTCATGCCATGCCAAGTAAGTTTGGTTTGATTTATGTTCATAGTCTGTTTATGCGTTAGTTTTGTTCCTTAGCCCAAGTTGTGGCTCCGCTGTGAGTGCTTTTTGTTTTTATCTTTTTTTAGTTAAAATTAAATCATGTTTTTACCCAAATGCCATGTCCCGAGTAGTCCGTCTGCCTTCCTGGGAGAACGACCCCGCAGCAAGCTGCGACCCCAATCGTGACAAAATATAATTACAGGGAAACATTTTACTTAAAACATCCTGATAAACATTTTGGACCTTTCAAAAATGAGAATCTTATTATAATCATTAAGTGAATGACAACATACCAAACAATTTTTTCATGAGAACTTTGATTATTTTGTCATTTATCTATTTGTATTTGTTTAAGCTCGTCTTTGCCAGTCAGTCGCCCTGGCGTCATTTTGATCTTTTCTTGCTCTGTGCTGACTTGTTTCATGCCTTGCCATAGTTTCGTGCTTCATGCCATGCCAAGTAAGTTTTGTTGTAAACAGAAAGCCACGTCATAATAAGTTTTGACTGAAAGATCTTAATAGGACACTTTTCAAAGGTAAAAAAAAAAGTGTTGGTTTTTTTTTTTCTCCAGAAAAACACATTCCTTTAAAGGCCTACTGAAACCCACTACTACCCACCTCGCAGTCTGATAGTTTAAACATCAATGATGAAATATTAACATTGCAACACAAGCCAATACGGCCGGTTTAGTTTACTAAATTGCAATTTTATGTTGACGCGTACTTGTGATGGTTTTGGTTGGCTAAAAGTCGTCCGAATTAATCGCATAATTACACAGTATTTTGGACATCTGTGTTGCTGAATCTTTTGCAATTTGTTCAATTAATATGTGGAGGGAGTCCGGTCCGATCCGGTGGCCATGTACTGCTCGCCTGTGTATCGGCTGGGGACATCTCTGCGCTGCTGATCCGCCTCCGCTTGGGATGGTTTCCTGCTGGCTCCGCTGCGAACGGGACTCTCGCTGCTGTGTTGGATCCGCTTTGGACTGGACTCTCGCGACTGTGTTGGATCCATTATGGATTGAACTTTCACAGTATCATGTTAGACCCGCTCGACATCCATTGCTTTCCTCCTCTCCAAGGTTCTCATAGTCATCATTGTCACCGATGTCCCACTGGGTGTGAGTTTTCCTTGCCCTTATGTGGGCCTACCGAGGATGTCGTAGTGGTTTGTGCAGCCCTTTGAGACACTAGTGATTTAGGGCTATATAAGTAAACATTGATTGATTGATTGATACTACAAAGAAGAATGCATTTGGTGGAAAGCGGTGTATTTCGGCCGACTGTAGCAACACAAACACAGCCGGTGTTTCTTTGTTTGTTGTGAAGCTTTAATATGGAACAGAGCGGTCAAGCGAACATGATTCTCTACCACATGTCAACCGGCAGGTTTCGGTGAGAAAATTGTGGTAATAAGTCGGCTCTTACTGTAAACCTGAGCGGAGCTTGTGTCGTTCCTCCTGCAGCTGCGACTTTCTTTGCTCCTCCATGGCTTCACTCAGAGACACTGGCGGTCACCACATCCCTCCGACTTTCAGGTATGACTATATAATCTCACTAAAACACTGGTAACACAATAATCAGATAAGGGATTTTTCCAGAAGTATCCTAGTAAATGTGTCTAATAACATCTGAATCGCTCCCACTGCCCTTCGTCTTTTTTTTCTCTTTTTTCTTCTCAATCAATCAATCAATCAATGTTTATTTATATAGCCCCAAATCACAAATGTCTCAAAGGACTGCACAAATCATTACGACTACAACATCCTCGGAAGAACCCACAAAAGGGCAAGGAAAACTCACACCCAGTGGGCAGGGAGAATTCACATCCAGTGGGACGCCAGTGACAATGCTGACTATGAGAAACCTTGGAGAGGACCTCAGATGTGGGCAACCCCCCCCCTCTAGGGGACCGAAAGCAATGGATGTCGAGCGGGTCTAACATGATACTGCGAAAGTTCAATCCATAGTGGCTCCAACACAGCCGCGAGAGTTCAGTTCAAGCGGATCCAAGAGAGCAGCGAGAGTCCCGTCCACAGGAGACCATCTCAAGCGGAGGCGGATCAGCAGCGTAGAGATGTCCCCAACCGATACAGGCGAGCGGTCCATCCTGGGTCCCGACGAGCGGTCCATCCTGGGTCTCGACTCTGTACAGCCAGTACTTCATCCATGGTCATCGGACCGGACCCCCACAAGGGAGGGGGGGACATAGGAGAAAGAAAAGAAGCGGCAGACCAACTGGTCTAAAAAGGAGGTCTATTTAAAGGCTAGAGTATACAGATGAGTTTTAAGGTGAGACTTAAATGCTTCTACTGAGGTGGCATCTCGAACTGTTACCGGGAGGGCATTCCAGAGTACTGGAGCCCGAACGGAAAACGCTCTATAGCCCGCAGACTTTTTTTGGGCTCTAGGAATCACTAATAAGCCGGAGTCTTTTGAACGCAGATTTCTTGCCGGGACATACGGTACAATACAATCGGCAAGATAGGATGGAGCTAGACCGTGTAGTATTTTATACGTAAGTAGTAAAACCTTAAAGTCACATCTTAAGTG
This sequence comes from Nerophis ophidion, assembly GCF_033978795.1. Classification (NCBI taxonomy): domain Eukaryota; kingdom Metazoa; phylum Chordata; class Actinopteri; order Syngnathiformes; family Syngnathidae; genus Nerophis; species Nerophis ophidion. The sequence goes on along the minus strand of NC_084636.1, from coordinate 30,181,272 downwards.
CACAGGAAGCCAGTGCAGGTGAGCCAGTACAGGCGTAATGTGATCAAACTTTCTTGTTCTTGTCAAAAGTCTAGCAGCCGCATTTTGTACCAACTGTAATCTTTTAATGCTAGACATGGGGAGACCCGAAAATAATACGTTACAGTAATCGAGACGAGACGTAACAAACGCATGGATAATGATCTCGGCGTCTTTAGTGGACAAAATGGAGCGAATTTTAGCGATATTACGGAGATGATATCTAGTCCTTCACACTCACTATCCTCATCCACGAATCTTTCATCCTCGCTCCAATTAATGGGGGAAATTGTCGCCTTCTTGGTCAGAATCGCTCGCTTCTGGTGTCCGTGATTGTAATCAATGTGCGGATGTGAGGAGCCCTCACACCGGTGACGTCACGCGCACATCGGCTTCTGCTTCCGGTAAAGGTAGGGCTTTTTTATTAGCCACCAAAAGTTGCGAACTTTATCGTCGATGTTCTCTACTAAATCCTTTCAGCAAAAATATGGCAATATCGTGAAATGATCAAGTATGACACATAGAATGGACCTGCTATCCCCGTTTGAATAAGACAATCTCATTTCAGTGGGACTTTAACCTTCGTCTTGTGTTAGGGCAGCGACCCATTTTAGTTTTCAAATGCATAAAAAAACACATAAATGTTATGTTTTTTTGCATCAAGGCTTTTTGACGTTGTCAGGAACCTCTATTTTAACAAAACAAAACATTTTTTTTGTGTTTCACTAAATTATAAAAGGCTCTGGTTGAAATTATGAGCTTGGTGTTGTTAGGGTCCGTTTTGACCCGATTATAAAAATAAGATTTTCAAGCAATAATTACAGCTAAAACTAAACACACTGACAGCCAGCTCCTCTCCCAATCATGTGAGCTTTAGGGGATTCTCATTTTACCTTGTTATCCTGTACAAAAACAAACATGTCCAGACATGTGAGGTCAATTCAGTATAAAATGATTAAAATGAAAACATCAATACAATTTATTTAAGAGATGTGTTCTAATATCCCTCAGTTATAGTCAAGTGACACAAAATTTTATTTATTTTTTATTTATTTATACAATTCTCTTGAGGTTCATTTTACCATTCTTTTTAAATTGAAATCGTGGGCTATACTGACAAAAAACAGGCCCAATGGCCCACACCAAAAATATTAAAAAACAATATTTTCATGGATTAGGAAGCCTAGCAAGGCAACCAAGAGATAAGAAACAAATTGGATGATAGATAGGTTAGCAACACTAGCATAGCTACGTTAGCTACATGCTAACATTACATTTCAACATCATACTAGGTTAGCAACACTAGCATAGCTACGTTAGCTACATGCTAACATTATATTTCAACATCATACTAGGTTAGCAACACTAGCATAGCTACGTTAGCTACATGCTAACATTACATTTAAACGTCATATGAGGTTTGCATATTCAGTGGAGAACAAAATGATTAAACTTACGGACGGAAGTTCCATTTTAAGGCGGGTTTACTGGTTAAAATACATAACTAATATTAATGTTATTGTTTGAATATTTATTATCTGTGATTTTAACGGTTAATTAGCAGGTGCGATTTGAAGTCAACACTTACTGACAACTTTTAGCCGCCATGCTAGCTGGCTTAGCTTGTTTTGTTGTGCTGTTCGCCAGACGAGATGTTAGCGTGTTTGCGGCTGAAAGTTGCTAAAAGAGAGGAAAAGTTTGTTTTGGTGTCGCGTGTGCGCTCATGCTGCTCCGCATTCACATGTGCTGACTCATTAGTGGATTTTACAGCTGATTTAAGACATGGGTCAAAACCCACCCGTTAACATAAGAGATGGTAACAGGAAGCTAACACAAGAGGATGGTTAAGTACCAATGATTGTCACACACACACTAGGTGTGGTGAAATTTTTCCTCTGCATTTGACCCATCCTCTTGATCACCTGCTGGGAAGTGAGGGGAGCAGTGAGCAGCAGCGGTGCCACGCCCGGGAATCATTTATGGTGATTTAACCAACGTCCATGTCTTTGCAAAAAAAAACACTCATGGGTGGTGCGCCTTATGGTCGGGAAAATACGATATGTACATTTCGTTTTTAGCCCTTACCTTGCGACAGGGCTTGGACGAGACCTCAAACGAGGCTTTGAAGACGCGTCTTTGCTGGGTGGTCAAGATTGTGCGAGGTCTTTTAGGACGTTTGCTTTCCCGCTCCTCTGATCTGATCCGTCTTCCCGTAACCTTCGCCGACTCTTCCTCTTCGTCCTCAAGGTGGTCGTCATCACTTTTACCTTCATGGATCCAAAAGAGAAAGACTTAGCCAGGCACTCACGTAAGAACGGTGCTATTGTGTTGATGTTACCCGTGTCGGACGACGACGAGGTGCCGGCCCCGCAGTGATAGTCCTCCCTGGCGCACAGCAGTCGGCCCCCCTTGAGGATGCAGTGGTCTCCCGTCCTCAGGGGAGCGGAGCACACGTTGCAGGCGAAGCAATGCACGTGGAAGACGGCGGTCCCGGCACGCATCACGAGCTCGCTGGGGGAGATGGCGTCCGTACAGCCGCCGCAACGCACCGCAAACAACCTGGCCGGAGAAGGTGAGAGTTTGTTCAATAAAGTGCTACGAGATGCACAATCGAGCAGAAAAATAGGACTCAAAAGTCAAACCAAACTTGGACTTCAAAGCATCATCAGCACATCTTGTAGGACCTCATCTCAGCTTTTTTATATGGTGATGATAAATTATTACAAATTATTAGATAAATATCAGTCAATACACAAATTTATTGTATGTGGCAACTCTAACGCACTCAGATTAGATTAGATTAGATAGTACTTTATTTATTCCGACAGGAGAGTTCCTTCAGGAAAATTACAATTTTCAGCACAATCCCATTCAAGATCAGACAAACATTACAGGGAGACAGAACAGGATCGCTGACGGGTCTGCCGGCTTCCAGCGCCCCTTACAAAAAAAGATGAGATACAGGTAAACAAGGGGGGGGAGAAAAAAATAGAAGATTAAAATAAAATAAAAAAATCGGTCTTAGCCTGGGCCCTGGAGGGGGGGTGCAGACTGAGGCCAAGGGAAAAAAACAACAACTCATAGCCATAGTACACATCCCTCTTACATGTGTGTAAGAGGGAAACATCAAAGAACACAGAGGACATTAAAGACATTAAAGCAGCAGATACAAGCAGACACTTCTACATACAGCTATGAATAAAAAGTAAAAGAAACATCCACTGTGGTGGCCTCTGCGGTGTTCCACGCCATCATCTGCTGGGGTGGAGGGAGCATGGCCAGAGACAGGAGCAGACCCAACAAAGCAACCAAGACAGCCGACTCCACTCTCGGCCAGCGTCCAGTCCGCATGGATGAGCGATGATACGTCCAATGAGACTGAGGTGTCCGACACCTGCTCACCCAGCCAAGACACCGCAAAGCCTCTCCGTTCCAGCGCTCAGTGCCAGCTCCACAGTCCTGTCCCCTCATCCGCATCTCCTCCAGTCCCTTCAAAGCGACTCCGGTGTGGCAGAGACCCAGCAGCTGGTCTCCATGGCCAAAAGGCTCCCGGGAGGCAGATCCAAAACTCCACAAAAAAAGCACCACAGAGGTCACGAAAGTGACACCCCTTGTCACACAGTCCCAAAGGGTCCCGGACCAAAAGGCAAAAAAATATAATAACACATGTAAACAAGAGGGAAACACAAAAGGATGACACAAGAGCACAGAGCTCCTGCCTACAGCAGCCACTACAGCAGCGCCATCTTGGAAAAAATAAATAAATAAATAAATAAAAAAAAAAACAAACAAACATCATGCTAGAGGTTTTTGGATTCCAGCAATGTCTATAAGACGGCGGTATAGCGGTATAGCTCGGTTGGTAGAGCGACCGTGCCAGCAACTTGAGGGTTGCAGGTTCGATCCCCGCTTCTGCCATTCTAGTCACCGCCGTTGTGTCCTTGGGCAAGACACTTTACCCACCTGCTCCCAGTGCCACCCACACTGGTTAAAAAAAAAAAAAAAAAGTAACTTAGATATTGGGTTTCATTATGTAAAGCGCTTTGAGTCACTAGAGAAAAGGGCTATATAAATATAATTCACTTCACTTCACTATAAGACGGCAGTAGATGGCAGTATTGTGCACCTCTCGCTAGACCGTGTAGGTCAGGGGTCCCCAAATTTTTTGACTCGGTGGGCCGCATTGGGTTGAAATAATTTGTATATATATATATATATATATATATATATATATATACATATATACACACATATATACATATATATACATATATATATATACACATATATACATATATATATACACATATATATATATATATACACATATATACATATATATATACACATATATACATATATATATATACACATCTATACATTTATATATACACATATATACATATATATACACATATATACATATATATATATATACACATATATACATATATATATACACATATATACACATATATATATACACATATATATATATACACATATATACATATATATATATATATATATATATATATATATATATATATATATATATGATAAATGGGTTGTACTTGTATAGCACTTTTCTACCTTCAAGGTACTCAAAGCGCTTTGACACTACTTCCACATTCACACACACATTCACACACTGATGGAGGGAGCTGCCATGCAAGGAGCTATCCCAGCACCCATCAGGAGCAAGGGTGAAGTGTCTTGCTCAGGACACAACGGATGTGACGAGGTTGGTACTAGGTGGGGATTGAATCTGGGACCCTCACGTTGCGCACGGCCACTCTTCCGCTGCGCCACGCCGTCCCTATATATATATATATATATATATATATATATATATATATATATATATATATATATATATATATATATATATATATATATCCTGATGATTGAGGGAACCCCTCATGAAACAGTTCTGTAGAGATGAAGTAGTCTTGTGATTTTTCCCACACATACATATTGCGCTCTACCACGGTATCGAGCACTATTCTCTGGATAATCCAATCAAGATATATACATATATATATATATATATATATATGTATATTATATACATATATAGTGTTAAAAAGTATCAAAATACATTTTGGTATCGGGGCAACCCTAGATGACACCACAGAAACATAAATGGAAATGAATAGGACACTGGATGCTTACTACAAATGAGTATTATGATTAATTAAATATATCCAGTGTTGTTTTTGTAAGGTGCCTTAAGTCCTACTGAAACCCACTACTACCGACCACACAGTCTGATAGTTTATATATCAATGATGAAATATTAACATTGCAACACATGCCAATACGGCCGTTTAGTTTACTAGATTGCAATTTTAAATTTCGCGCGGAAGTATTTTGCTAAAACGTCGCGGTATGATGACGCGTGACGTCACACATTGTAGAAGACATTTTGTTCCAGCACCGTTCACAGCTATAACTCATCTGTTTTCATCGCATAATTCCACAGTATTCTGGACATCTGTGTTGCTGAATCTTTTCCAATTTGTTCAATGAATAATGGAGACATCAAAGAAGAAAGCTGTAGGTAGGAAGCGGTGTATTGCGGCCGCCTTTAGCAACACAAACACAGCCGGTGTTTCATTGTTTACATTCCCCGAAAGATGACGGTGAAGCTTTACTATGGAACAGAGATGTCAAGCGAACACGGTTGGATCGGACCACACACACAAAGTACAGTGTATTATGCAGCGATCATTTTTGAAAGATCGTGTTTTGAAAAGGGTCCCTTGCGAAGGGCAGACATGAGCATCGCCACCACCCGTCGACTGGTGCTGAAGAAAGGTGCGGGGCCGACCTTCAGGTTGTACAGGCACCATATAATCTTACTAAAACACTAGTAACACAATAAGCAGACAAGGGATTTTCCAGAATTATCCTAGTAAATTTGTCTAATAATATCTGAATCCCTCTCACTGTAGAGTCTTTTTATTTTGATTTATTATTTATTATTGTGTATTGGCTGTGAACGGGACTCTCGCGGCTGTGTTGGATCCATTATGGATTGAACCTTCACAGGTTTAGCTCGGTTGGTAGAGTGGCCGTGCCAGCAACTTGAGGGTTGCAGGTTCGATTCCCGCTTCCGCCATCCTAGTCACTGCCGTTGTGTCCTTGGGCAAGACACTTTACCCACCTGCTCCCAGTGCCACCCACACTGGTTTAAATGTAACTTAGATATTGGGTTTCACTATGTAAAGCCCTTTGAGTCACTAGAGAAAAAGCGCTATATAAATATAATTCACTTCACAGCATCATGTTAGACCCGCTCGACATCCATTGCTTTCCTCCTCTCCAAGGTTCTCATAGTCATCATTGTCACCGACGTCCCACTGGGTGTGAGTTTTCCTTGCCCTTATGTGGGCCTACCGAGGATGTCGTAGTGGTTTGTGCAGCCCTTTGAGACACTAGTGATTTAGGGCTATATAAGTAAAAATAAATAAATAAATGGGTTGTACTTGTATAGCGCTTTTCTACCTTCAAGGTACTCAAAGCGCTTTGACACTACTTCCACATTTACCCATTCACACACACATTCACACACTGATGGAGGGAGCTGCCATGCAAGGCGCCAACCAGCACCCATCAGGAGCAAGGGTGAAGTGTCTTGCTCAGGACACAACGGACGTGACGAGGTTGGTACTAGGTGGGATTTGAACCAGGGACCCTCGGGTTGCGCACGGCCACTCTCCCACTGCGCCACGCAGTAAACATTGATTGATGTTTTTATTTCTTTTTTCTAGTCCTTCACTCTCACTTTCCTCATCCACAAATCTTTCATCCTCGCTCAAATTAATGCGGAAATCGTCGCTTTCTCGGTCCGAATCGCCCTAGCTGCTGGTGGCCATGATTGTAAACAATGTTCAGATGCGAGGAGCTCCACAACCCGTGACGTCTTGCGCACATCGTCTGCTACTTCCGGTACAGGCAAGGCTTTTTTTATTGGCGACCAAAAGTTGTTAAATTGATCGTGGATGTTCTCTACTAAATCCTTTCAGCAAAAATATGGCAATATCGCGAAATGATCAAGTACGACACATAGAATGGACCTGCTATCCCCGTTTTGAATAAGAAAATCTCATTTCAGTAGGCCTTTAAACTTGGAAATCATCCCTTAGAACGGTTCCGCTGTATGAGGAAGAGACGGCTGACTCGGGGAATGTTGCTGAGGTGCTGTCACTCAAAATGCCCAAACATCACCTCCTCCTCCTCCCACTCCCACTCCACTCAGACACATACCCTAAGCATGGCGGGTGTGCGTCTTAGCGCCTGGCAACCAGGAGCGGCGGGCTTAAGCCACGCTGCGAGACAGTTGCCGAGGCTCCGGCTGCCGTGTCCGCGGCCCTGCCCTCGGGGAGCGGGGCCAAAAAAGCTCTCGGCAGGCCATGGCTCCAGGCGGCGGGGGGGAATCACATATCCCGGTGGGAGAGGCTGAGCCACCACGCCGAGGAATTATCTGCGGAATTATCCCTAAGTCTGCTCAACCGGGGCGGGACAAAGCCAGAGCCGCCCCCCCATAAAGCAGCGGGACAATTGTCCACAGGCTGGCACCGAAACAAGTTGGCTCGGTCACGTCATCATCCTGGGGCGGCAAGACTACTTTTTGCACTTCTTTTTTTGGGGGCTTTATTGTCACCTCAACTCACTGCCAGCAGCTCTTTCTGCTTTGTAACAGTCATTCTTTCTCAGGGTACACGTCTTTTACATCAGAATGGAATGGATTAAAAACTCTAATGCAGGGGTCACCAACACGGTGCCCGCGGGCACCAGATGAGTAGCCCGCTGGCCGGTTCTAAAAATAGCTCAAATAGCAGCACTTACCAGTGAGCTGCCTCTATTTTTTAAATGTTATTTATTTTACTAGCATAGTGGATCTAACATAATAGTGAGAGTCCAGTCCATCGTGGATCTAACATAATAGTGAGAGTCCAGTCCATAGTGGATCTAGCATAATAGTGAGAGTCCAGTCCATAGTGGATCTAACATAATGGCGAGAGTCCAGTCATAGTGGATTTAACATAATAGTGAGAGTCCAGTCCATAGTGGATCTAACATAATAGTGTGAGAGTCCAGTCAATAGTGGATCTAACATAATAGTGAGAGTCCAGTCAATAGTGGATCTAACGTAATAGTGTGAGCCCAGTCCATAGTGGATCTAACATAATAGTGTCAGTGTCCAGTCCATAGTGGATCTACCATAATATTGTCAGAATCTAATCCATAGTGGATTTAACATAATAGTGTGAGAGTCCAGTCCATAGTGGATCTATCATAATAGTGAGAGTCCAGTCCATAGTGGATCTATCATAATAGTGAGAGTCCAGTCCATAGTGGATCTGACATAATAGTGTGAGAGTCCAGTCCATAGTGGATCTAACATAATAGTGTCAGTGTCCAGTCCATAGTGGATCCAGCATAATAATGAGAGTCCAGTCCATAGTGGATCTAACATAAAAGTGTGAGAGTCCAGTCCATAGTGGATCTAACATAATAGTGAGAGTCCAGTCCATTGTGGATCTAACATAATAGTGAGAGCCCAGTCCATAGTCGATCTAGCATAATAATGAGTCCAGTCCATAGTGGATCTAACATAAAAGTGAGAGTCCAGTCCATAGTGGATCTAACATAATAGTGAGAGTCCAGTCCATAGTGGATCTAACATAATAGTGTGAGAGTCCAGTCCATAGTGGATCTAACATAATAGTGTCAGTGTCCAGTCCATAGTGGATCCAGCATAATAATGAGAGTCCAGTCCATAGTGGATCTAACATAAAAGTGTGAGAGTCCAGTCCATAGTGGATCTAACATAATAGTGAGAGTCCAGTCCATAGTGGATCTAACATAATAGTGAGAGTCCAGTCCATAGTGGATCTAACATAATAGTGAGAGTCCAGTCCATAGTGGATCTAGCATAATAATGAGAGTCCAGTCCATAGTGGATCTAACATAAAAGTGTGAGAGTCCAGTCCATTGTGGATCTAATATAATAGTGAGAGTCCAGTCCATTGTGGATCCAACATAATAGTGACAGTCCAGTCCATTGTGGATCTAACATAATAGTGAGAGTCCAGTCCATAGTGGATCTAACGTAATAGTGAGAGTCCAGTCCATAGTGGATCTAACATAATAGTGAGAGTCCAGTCCATTGTGGATCTAAAATAATAGTGAGAGTCCAGTCCATAGTGGATCTAACATAATAGTGAGAGTCCAGTCCATAGTGGCGCTAACATAAAACTGTGAGAGTCCAGTCCATAGTGGATCTAACATAATAGTGTCAGAGTCCAGTCCATAGTGGATCTAGCATAATATTGTCAGAGTCTAGTCCATAGTACCAGGTAGCCCGTAAGGACCAGATGAGTCGCCCGCTGGCCTGTTCTAAAAATAGCTCAAATAGCAGCACTTACCAGTGAGCTGCCTCTATTTTTTAAAACGTTATTTATTTACCAGCAAGCTGGTCTCGCTTTGCTGGACATTTTTAATTCTAAGAGAGACAAAACTCAAATAGAATTTGAAAATCCAAGAAAATATTTTAAAGACTTCATTTAATTTTTTTCACTTTGCTTCTTATAACTTTCAGAAAGACTATCAGTTCAAAATAATCAAACTCAGTGGCAAAAAAAACCCAACCCTTTTAGTGTATAAAGACACAATTTAACTTTCATGGCCAGCGACACATTCTCCACCCGCGATATTTAACTGGCGGCTCGGGGGCTAAATCCGGCCGGAGAAACATACCGTACTGTCCCCCGAGTTCGTACTCAATACTCGCCATTTTGCTACAGTTGTTGCACAGTGCAGGTGTTTCTAATATAGTGACAAAGCGACACGATACGGACGGGCATTCCTCTGACTCTCGCCGGGATGTGCGGTTGTCGGGGGGAATCGGTGAAGCCTATCCTGAGGGGTCTCAGTCCAGAGGGTCCCGTGTGCGGTCTTCCCCGCAGACCTCAATATGTCTGCGGACATTCCTGTGGCCGCTGGACAAGAATCAGTCAATGGAGGACATACTTGGAATATTTCTGGGTTTCCATGAAACTGTGACGTAAAGTCCTTAAAGGCCTACTGAAACCCACGCAGTCTGATAGTTTATATATCAATGATGAAATATTAACATTGCAACACATGCCAATACGGCCTTTTTAGTTTACTAAATTGCGATTTTAAATTTCGTGCGAAGTATCCTGTTGAAAACGTCCCTGGTATGATGACGTGTGATGTCACGGATTGTAGAGGACATGTTGTTCCAGCTATAAGTCATCTGATTTAATCGCATGATTACACAGTATTCTGGACATCTCTGTTGCTGAATATTTTTGCCATTTGTTCAATTAATAATGGAGACAACAAAGAAGAAAGCTGTAGCAATAAAGGCCTACTGAAACCCAAAACTACCGACCACACAGTCTGATAGTTTATATATCAATGATGAAATATTAACATTGCAACACATGCCAATACGGCCTTTTTAGTTTACTAAATTGCCATTTGAAATTTCGTGCGATGTATCCTGTTGAAAACGTCCCTGGTATGATGACGCGTGATGTCACGGACTGTAGAGGACATGTTGTTCCAGCTATAAGTCATCTGCTTTAATCGCATAATTACACAGTATTCTGGACATCTCTGTTGCTGAATATGTTTGCCATTTGTTCAATCAATAATGGAGACATCAAAGAAGAAAGCTGTAGCAATAAAGGCCTACTGAAACCCAAAACTACCCACCACGCAGTCTGATAGTTTATATATCAATGATGAAATATTAACATTGCAACACATGCCAATACGGCCTTTTTAGTTTACTAAATTGCAATTTGAAATTCCGTGCGAAGTATCCTGTTGAAAACGTCCCTGGTATGATGACGCGTGATGTCACGGATTGTAGAGGACATGTTGTTCCAGCTATAAGTCATCTGATTTAATCGCATAATTACACAGTATTCTGGACATCTCTGTTGCTGAATATTTTTGCCATTTGTTCAATTAATAATGGAGACAACAAAGAAGAAAGCTGTAGCAATAAAGGCCTACTGAAACCCAAAACTACCGACCACGCAGTCTGATAGTTTATATATCAATGATGAAATATTAACATTGCAACATATGCCAATACGGCCTTTTTAGTTTACTAAATTACAATTTTAAATTTCGTACGGAGTATCCTGTTGAAAACGTCCCTGGTATGATGACGTGTGATGTCACGGATTGTAGAGGACATGTTGTTCCAGCTATAAGTCATCTGCTTTAATCGCATAATTACACAGTATTCTGGACATCTCTGTTGCTGAATATTTTGCCATTTGTTCAATTAATAATGGAGACAACAAAGAAGAACGCTGTAGCAATAAAGGCCTACTGAAACCCAAAACTACCGACCATGCAGTCTGATAGTTTATATATCAATGATGAAATATTAACATTGCAACACATGCAAATACGGCCTTTTTAGTCTCGCCTCGGCGAGAAACGTGGCTTCCCTCGGAGACACTGGCGGTCACCACACCCCTAAGACTTTCAGGTACCATATAATCTCACTAAAACACTAGTAACACAATAAGCAGATAAGGGATTTTCCAGAATTATCCTAGTAAATGTGTCTAATAACATCTGAATCACTCCCACTGCCCTCCCCCATTTTTTTTCTTTCTAGTCCTTCACTCTAACTTTCCTCATCCACGAATCTTTCATCCTCGCTCAAATTAATGGGGAAATCGTCGCTTTCTCGGTCCGAATCGCTCTCGCTGCTGGTGGCCATGATTGTAAACAATGTGAGGATGTGAGGAGCTCCACAACCCGTGACGTCACGCGCACATCGTCTGGTACTTCCGGTAAAGGCAAGGTTTTTTTATTAGCGACCAAAAGTTGCGAACTTTATCGTGGATGTTCTCTACTAAATCCTTTCAGCAAAAATATGGCAATATCGCGAAAGGATCAAGTATGACACATAGAATGGACCTGCTATCCCCGTTTAAACAAGAACATCTCATTTCAGTAACAGCCTATTTTCCGCTGCATGGTACCAGCTTGCAGTTCCTTTGACGACAAAAACAGATACTAACGGTCTGCTGGGTTCCATGCAGATAACGCAAACCACTGCTGGTCGCTAATCAGTCGACAAGATTGTTTTGAATTCTTTAGAAATTACCAAAATAAAGGCTTGTACTTCACAGCCTACGCCTTGGGTGTCAAACCTGGTTTTATCCGGCCCACATGACGGGTTTGATAAGTATTCAAATCAACTGCTTTTTTTTTGGGAATGAAAGAAACTGCTGTTCTAAATGTGTCCACTGGATGTCACAATAGATATTCTGTTCAGCAAGCGAACGGTTTACAGTACAAAGCAAGAGGTACACAGTGAAGGGTGACTCTGGCTCCTCCTCCTCAACCCACATGAAACTTAAAACTTGCCTTTTTATGTCTTCTGCTTCGAACACTGTTAAGGTCTTGGTCAAGTCGGGGTGACCCCAGGATGCAGAGACGGGAGACAAGGTGAGATTACAAAAAAAATGAAAACATTTAATTAGACAAAAAGGGATAACTAAGGGCGATGGGGCAGAAATGCACACCATGTAATCAGGACAAAATAGGTTCCTCAGAGGTCGGCGGGTGAAAGGGCCAGGGCACACTGAGCAAGGCAAGAGTCCAAAACAATAAATCTTTTTACCTCAGGGAGACCAGAAAATAAACACACAAGATGTTAGGGAATTCAGGACAAAGTAGTGAAAATGTACCGGGACTGGTGAAGCAGGTGCATGCACGAGGAGAGTTGGGGCTACAATAACTGGCGAGGCCAAGCTGTCAGTGACGAGCCTAAATACTGCCAGGTTAATATAGAGCAGGTGTGCCACACATGCTTCACAGTAGGTATGGTGTTCTTGGGATGCAACTCAGCATTCTTCTTCCTCCAAACACGACGAGTTGAGTTTATACCAAAATGGATACATGGATGATACAGCAGAGGATTGGGAGAATGTCATGTGGTCAGATGAAACCAAAATAGAACTTTTTGGTATAAACTCAACTCGTCGTGTTTGGAAGAAGAAGAATACTGAGTAGCATCCCAAGAACACCATACCTACTGTGAAGCATGGGGGTGGAAACATCATGCTTTGGGGCTGTTTTTCTGCTAAGGGGACAGGACGATTGATCCGTGTTAAGGAAAGAATGAATGGGGCCATGTATCGTGAGATTTTGAGCCAAAAGGTCCTCAAAACGCTTTGACACTACTTTCACATTTACCCATTCACACACACATTCACACACTGATGGAGGGAGCTGCCATGCAAGGCGCTAACCAGCACCAATCAGGAGCAAGGGTGAAGTGTCTTGCTCAGGACACAACGGACGTGACGAGGTTGGTACTAGGTGGGGATTGAACCAGGGACCCTCGGGTTGCACTGCGCCACGCCGTCCCTCTACACCAGGGGTTGGGAACCTTTTTGGCTAAGAGAGCCAAAAAGCCAAATATTTTAAAATGTCTTTCTGTAAGAGCCATATAATATTTTATACGAACACAACTAAACACGTGCATTTTTAAGTAAGACCAACATTTCTAGAGTATAATAAGTCTCTTATTCTTTGTAATAACATTGTTATTCTGAAGCCAACTGTGGAGGGGGTGTGGCCCGCGGGCCTGCAGCAAACTGGGGTGTGACAGGAGGACCGGCTTCGAAATCAGCGAGAGCTGCGTAGATGGCCTCGCCTGTCGCTCTGTTATAAGCAGCAGCCAGGAGGAGAAAACCGGGTTGGGGCTGGAGCCAGAGCGCGAGCGAGAACGAAAGAGAAAAATACAATTGCTGGAAAGCAACTGAGAGACTTATTGAAAAATAAAACAATATTGTAACCCTGAAACGGGTTCTCATGTCGGTGCTTGGGGGTCTGAAAACCCCCCCCCTGAGGGCAAGCCCCACACTAACCAATAATAAATAAATAACTTCTTACCATTAACGCAACTTCTTGAACAGGTGCGGTAGAAACGGATGGATGGACTAAAAATGCATGAGAATGTTTTATGTTTTGAACATTATTTTTAACACTTATTACAAGTGGAATCATTCATTACTTATCGTGTTAAGCAACGCCAGCTCAGATTTATCCGAGAGCCAGATGCAGTCATCAAAAGACCCACATCCGGCTCGCGAGCCATAGGTTCCCTACCCTTGCTCTACACACACATTCTTACATCAGACGAGAGAGAGACTAGACCGGTACGGTCTAGTGGACAGAAACGGATCTTGTTTCTGGATCAGGTGAGGCAGGATGCTTTGTGTCGGATGCGAGGGTCAAGTGCATTGCCAGTCATGTGACCAGTCCTAGCCAATCGCTCGGCAACATCTGGTAGACGTGGTGAGAAAGCCTCATTTTGGACAAGAGTGTTGTCCTAAAGCAGGGGTGCCCACACTTTTTCTGCAGGCGAGCTACTTTTCAATTGACCAACTCGAGGGGATCTACCTCATTTATATATATCATTTATATTTATTTATTTATGAAAGAGACATTTTTGTCAACAAGTTAAATGTGTTTAATGATAATACAAGCATGTGTAACACATATAGATGTCTTTCTTTCACAAAGACAAGAATATAAGTTGGTGTATTACCTGATTCTGATGACTTGCATTGATTGGAATCAGACAGTAATGATGATAACGCCCACATTTTCAAATGGAGGAGAAAAAAAGTTGTCCTTTCTGTACAATACCACATGAAAGTGGTTGGTTTTTGGCATCTAATTCATCCAGCTTCCATACACTTTACAAGAAAAACATTGGCGGCAAATTCCGTAGCTTGCTTGATTGACATTCACGGCACCCGAGGGTCTTGTGAGATGACGCTGGCTGCTGCCAGTTCATTATTATGAAAAAATGACAGAGAGGAAGGCGAGAAACACTTTTTATTTCAAGAGACTTTCGCGCCGTCCCTTCCGTCAAAACTCTAAAGGCCGACTGCACATTTCCTATCTTCACAATAAAAGCCCTGCTTCATGCTGCCTGCGCTAACAAAATAAGAGTCTCGGAAAGCTGGCGTGCACAAGTGATGTGCACGCCAGCTTTCTGAGGGATCGCTTGTGCACGCCAGTTTTCCGAGACTCTGTATTTAGTTAGCGCAGGCAGCATGAAGCAGGGGTTTTATTGTGAAGATAGGAAATGTGCAGTCGGCCTTTAGAGTTTTGACGGAAGGTACGGCGCGAGAGTCTGTTGAAATAAAAAGTGTTTCTCGCCTTCCTCTCGGTCATATTTTCACAATAATGATCTTGCAGCAGCCAGCGTCATCTCACAAGACCCTCCGGTACCGTGAATGTCATTTAAATGACGTCTTGGTGAAGATTGATGATCACTAATTTTTAGGTCTATTTTTTTTTTAAAAGCCTGGCTGGAGATCGACTGACACACACCCCGCGGTCGACTGGTAGCTCGCGATCGACGTAATGGGCACCCCTGTCCTAAAAGATGCCAGGAGGACACTAGATAGTGCGGGGTGTTTTTTTTTTTGGGAGGGGGGTACTGGTACCAGCCAGAGAGCGGGGGTGTGTTAGACGTGGCGACGTGAAATCTCTTAGGCGGCGCTTTGGCAGCGGGCCTCCTGCTAATTGGTCAGGTTAGATATTTCACGGTCGGCCGGGTTGTCGTCCCATAGCGCCACACAGGGGCCGCTTTCAGAGCAGCTTTCCAGATGTCGCCAGCAGCCCTGGTGCTCGCCGTCGGCCAAAATCGGGACGCACCAGACCCCCGGACATATGTCCTATACCTTATAAAAAGATGCTCCCGTTATATACCTCAAATAAAGTCTCCTAAAAACATCCTATCAAAGTTGCTCAACTGCAAAAAAAAAAAATAGTTTCAGTTTCAGTTTATTCCGAACATGCATGCGATACAATGTAATGCATCACATTTTTCCAGTTGTTTCATTACAGCAGGGGTGTCCAAACTTTATCCACTGAGGGCTGTGTCACGCCAAATTTCTTCCCCCCCATTTACTTCCGGGGTCATGATTAATACAGACGTTTTGTTAACGCTATATTATAAAAATATGTAAAAATACAGACGTTTTGTTGAAGCTATATTATAAAAATATATAAAAATACAGACGTTTTTTTAACGCTATATTATAAAAATATGTAAAAATACAGACGTTTTGTTGAAGCTATATTATAAAAATATATAAAAATACAGACGTTTTGTTAACGCTATATTATAAAAATATGTAAAAATACAGACGTTTTGTTGAAGCTATATTATAAAAATATATAAAAATACAGACGTTTTGTTGAAGCTATGTTATAAAAATATATAAAAATACAGACGTTTTGTTGAAGCTATATTATAAAAATATATAAAAATACAGACGTTTTGTTGAAGCTATGTTATAAAAATATATAAAAATACAGACGTTTTGTTAACGCTATATTATAAAAATATATAAAAATACAGACGTTTTGTTAACGCTATATTATAAAAATATATAAAAATACAGACGTTTTGTCAACGCTATATTATAAAAATATATAAAAATACAGACGTTTTGTTGAAGCTATGTTATAAAAATATATAAAAATACAGACGTTTTGTTAACGCTATATTATAAAAATATATAAAAATACAGACGTTTTGTTGAAGCTATGTTATAAAAATATATAAAAATACAGACGTTTTGTTGAAGCTATATTATAAAAATATATAAAAATACAGACGTTTTGTTGAAGCTATGTTATAAAAATATATAAAAATACAGACGTTTTGTTAACGCTATATTATAAAAATATATAAAAATACAGACGTTTTGTTAACGCTATATTATAAAAATATATAAAAATACAGACGTTTTGTCAACGCTATATTATAAAAATATATAAAAATACAGACGTTTTGTTGAAGCTATGTTATAAAAATATATAAAAATACAGACGTTTTGTTAACGCTATATTATAAAAATATATAAAAATACAGACGTTTTGTTGAAGCTATGTTATAAAAATATATAAAAATACAGACGTTTTGTTAACGCTATATTATAAAAATATATAAAAATACAGACGTTTTGTTGAAGCTCTGTTATAAAAATATATAAAAATACAGACGTTTTGTTAACGCTATATTATAAAAATATATAAAAATACAGACGTTTTGTTGAAGCTATATTATAAAAATATATAAAAATACAGACGTTTTGTTAACGCTATATTATAAAAATATATAAAAATACAGACGTTTTGTTAACGCTATATTATAAAAAAAAAAAAAAAAAAAAATTTACTAACACAAGCTATGGGATGACGCATTTACTTCCGGGGTCACGTTTCCTCTTATGTCATCCCATAGCTTGTGTTTGTAAATTGTTTTAAAAAAAAAAGTATAATATAGCTTTAACAAAACTTCTGTATTTTTATATATTTTTATAATATAGCTTCAACAAAACGTCTGTATTTTTATATATTTTTATAATATAGCGTTAACAAAACGTCTGTATTAATCATGACCCCGGAAGTAAATGGGGGGGGGAAGGTTTTCGTAGGGGGGAAGAAATTTGGCGTGACACAGCCCTTAGTGGATAAAGTTTGGACACCCCTGCTGTAATGAAACAACTGGAAAAATGTGATGCATTACATTGTATCGCATGCATGTTCGGAATAAACTGAGCTTGTGTTAGTAAATTGTTTTTTAATTTTTTTTTATATATAGCGTTAACAAAACGTCTGTATTAATCGTGACCCTGGAAGTAAGTGGGGGGGAAGTTTTTGTAGGGGGGAATAAATTTGGCGTGACAGCTGCAGACTGAAAAATCAAAGCAAGTGGGGGCCATTTTGATATTTTTAATTAAAAAAAAAACAATACAATATATGTATAAAGAATATACATTTCAGGCTTGATCCCGGAGACCCCAAAGGGTTTTGGTAAAAAAAAAAAAAAAAAAAATTAAAAATGTGTCATTATTCAGTATTATTATTTGTATTATTATTCAAGTTTTAAATCTCTAGATCAGGGGTCGGGAACCTTTTTGGCCGAGAGAGCCAAATATTTTAAAAAGTATTTCCGTGAGAGCCATATAATATTTTATTCAAGACTATATACAACTAAATCCGTGCATTTTTAAGTAAGACCAACATTTTTAGTGCATAATAAGTCTCTTATTCTTTTTAATAACATTGTTATTCTGAAGCTAACCAACAATAAATAAAATACTTCTTACCATTAATGCGACTTCTTGAACAGGCGCGGTAGAAACGGATGGATGGACAAAAATGCATGAGAAGGTTTTATATTTTGAACGTTATTTTTGACACTGTGATTACCCGTGGAATTACTCATTATTTACCGCGTTAAGCAATGTCTGCTAAGATCTATCTGTAAATATAATGATTTTTAAAGATTTAAGTTGTATGCTCTTTTTGTAAAAAAAAAAAAAAAAACAGTTTATTTATGGGAAAAATATTTTCACCCAATAATTTTTTGAAGTGGAATATTGGAGATGATATAATAATTGGAGCATTAAAAAGGTCAATAACTCATAACACCATTGATTTCAATTCATTATTATTTTTGGAGCAATGACATTAAAAAGCAAATCACACTAAAATTACTGGGGATCCAAAAATTCATTAAAGTGTCAGAAAATACATTATACATTTTTTTTTTACGGTTTACTTTTAACACAACAATCTCGAGTTCAACTTCAGATCTATCCGGCGATTATACGTTTTATTGTATTTAAGCATTTAAGTCTCACCTTAAAACTCATCTGTATACTCTAGCCTTTAAATAGACCTCCTTTTTAGACCAGTTGATCTGCCGCTTCTTTTCTTTCTCCTATGTCCCCCCCTCCCTTGTCCCTTGTGGAGGGGGTCCGGTCCGATGACCATGGATGAAGTACTGGCTGTCCAGAGTCGAGACCCAGGATGGACCGCTCGTCGGGACCCAGGATGGACCGCTCGCCTGTATCGGTTGGGGACATCTCTACGCTGCTGATCCGCTTGAGATGGTTTCCTGTGGACGGGACTCTCGCTGCTGTCTTGGATCCGCTTGAACTGAACTCTCGCGGCTGTGTTGGAGCCACTATGGATTGAACTTTCACAGTATCATGTTAGACCCGCTCGACATCCATTGCTTTCGGTCCCCTAGAGGGGGGGGGGGTTGCCCACATCTGAGGTCCTCTCCAAGGTTTCTCATAGTCAGCATTGTCACTGGCGTCCCACTGGATGTGAATTCTCCCTGCCCACTGGGTGTGAGTTTTCCTTGCCCTTTTGTGGGTTCTTCCGAGGATGTTGTAGTCGTAATGATTTGTGCAGTCCTTTGAGACATTTGTAAATTGGGGCTATATAAATAAACATTGATTGATTGATTGATTGATTGATTCTTAAAAAAAACAGCTCAGTTTTTCATATGGCAAACACAAAACATGTAACATTTTCCCCCCCAAAAATATCTCCAAGTGGAATATTTAACGTGACGTAATTGGAGCCTTGAATAGGTCAATAATTCATAATGACGTGGATTTTTATTCATTATTATTTTTTAAAGGAAGAAACAGCCTGCATGGCAGCTTCGTGTTATTAAAAGTAAACATTGCAACATTTTCTTGTTACATTTCACTCGTTTGTTCCTTTATATCACTTTTTACGTTTTAAAAATGTTTCAATCGTATTTTTAAAATGTGCTGTGGGGCCGCAAATGGCCCCCGGGCCGCACTTTGGACACCAAAAAGGAGTAGGAAGAAGCAGAGTTTATTTAATCCTACCCCATTTATTATTATCGCTGTAAAAGAACAGTGAATAAATAAACAACAAAGTAACATATTATACAAATATTAAATACATAAATAATCTTTGTCCAAAGCAAGGGTGTCAAACGTATGGCCCGAGGGCCGGATCAGGCCCGCGAACAGGTTTTAGTAGAACAATCAACCTAAAATTTTGAATATTAATATTTAATATTATATATTAATATAAAAAAACAAAAACAAATAAAGATAAAATACTATTAACCGCAACATGTAAGTGTTAAAACAAACCCTACAACATTATGATTTGAGCAACTTCATAAAGTGCTTGTTCTAATTTTAAACAAAGTGTAACGGTTGGGTGGCATCGTGATGCGGGTTCGTTCTCTCTAGGATGCAGTCGGGCTCGGACATAGCGTGAAGGTAAGAGAAAATTATATATTTAAGAATAAAACAGATGATGAAAAAAGAAAAACCTGCTCATAGCACAAAAGACAAAACAAAAGAGCTAGCATGGGAGCTAGAGGAATGACAAAAGGACTTAGCATGGAAGCTAGCATAGGTAGAACTGGTAACCAAAGTCATCACTGTTGTGCGAACACAAACTACGCAACCACACAGAATGAACGAAGGCGGCAGGCTTAAATCAAGACAGTAATTACAAAACAGGTGTGCATCCGGAAGAAGTGGCAGGTGAAACTAATAAGTTACTATGTTGACGAAACCAACCCACGGGTGCACAAACAACAACAAAGGGAGTCCAAACTAACAGAAAACACAAACAGACTCAAAAATCCAAATCAAGACATGAGCCGGGCAGCGGATTACAACACAAAGATCCGAAGTTGTCTTTATTTTTAAGTTATCGTGCAGTGATTTTACAAGAAGTACGGTCTTTACTTTTCATTTTCGTCACACAAAACGTTACTTCACGTTCAGACATGGCATGATAACAGTAATAAAGTCATACAACTGACAAAGAAGTTGGCTATTTTTAAGGACCTACTGCAAAAGTGGCAGTCAAAGGTCCTCTATGTAACAGGAAAACTACCGTTTTAAAAGACCAAAAGCACCAGTCGAAGATCCCCTATACAACAGGATGGCTTTGCTATTTTTAGGAATCTGCTCTTTATAAGGACCCATTGTAAAAATGCCAGTCAAAGATCCTCTATATGACAGGAAAATTGGCTGTTAAAAAAGGACCTGCTGCAAAAACGCCAGTCAAAAATGTTCTATTTGACAGGAACGCTGTGACCTACCGCAAAAACACTAGTCAAAGATCTTCTAAATGATAGAAACACTGCTGTTAATAGGAACCTACTCTAAAAATGCAAGCCAAAGATCCTCTATGACAGGAACACTGCTGTTTTAAAGAACCTACTCTAAAAACGCTCGTCAAAAATTTTATATGACAGAACACTGCTGTTTTTAGGAACCTACTCTATAAATGCAAGCCAAAGATCCTCTATGACAGGAACACTGCTGTTTTAAAGAACCTACTCTAAAAACGCACGTCAAAAATTTTATATGACAGAACACTGCTGTTTTTAGGAACCTACTCTAAAAACGCACGTCAAAAATTCCATATGACCGGAACACTGCTGTTTTTAGGGACATTTAACAAAAATGCAAGTCAAAAGATCCTCTATATGTCAGGAACACTGCTGTTTTTAAGGTCCTTTAGCAAAAATGCAAGTCAAAGATCCTATATGACAGCAATACTGCTGTTTTCAGGAACCTACTCTGAAAACGCAAGTCAAAGATCCTCTATATCAGTGGTCCCCAACCACAGGGCCGCAGAAGAATTTTTTATAAAAAAAATAAATAATAATAATATTTTTTTTTTTTTTTTTTTTTTATTAAAAAAAAAAAAAAAAAGGACACCCCCCCTGGCCGCGGGACAAATTATTAAGCGTTGACCGGTCCGCGGATACAAAAAGGTTGGGGACCACTGCTCTATATGACAGGACAACTACTGTTTTTAAGGACATTTAGCAAAAATGCAAGTCAAAGATCCCCTATGACAGGAACAACTCTGTTTTAAAGAAACCTACTCTAAAATCGCAAGTCAAAGATCCTATATGACAGAAAAACTGCTGTTTTTATAAGCCTGTTCTAAAAATACAAGTCAAAGATCCTCTATGACAGGGACACTGCTGTTTTTAAGTACCAACCGCAAGTCAAAGACCCTATATGACAGGAACACTGCTGTTTAAAGGCCCTTTAGCAAAAATGCAAGTCAAAGATCCTATATGACAGCAACACTGCTGTTTTTAGGAACCTACTCTAAAAGTGCAAGTCAAAGATCCTCTATGACAAGAACACTGTTGTTTTTAAGAACTTACTCTAAAAACGCAAGTCGAAGATTCTCTATATGACAGGACAACTGCTGTTTTTAAGGACATTTAGCAGAAATGCAAGTCAAAGGTCCTGTATGACAGGAACACTGCTGTTTTAAGGAACCTACTCTAAAAACGCAAGTCAAAGATCCTCTATGACAGGAACACTGCTGTTTTTAGGAACCAAGTCGAAACCGCAAGTCAAAGACCCTCTAAGACAGGAACACTGCTGTTTAAAGGCCCTTTAGCAAAAATGCAAGTCAAAGATCCTATATGACAGCAACACTGCTGTCTATAGGAACCTACTCTGAAAATGCATGTCAAAGATCCTTTATGACAAGAACACTGCGGTTTTTAAGCACAGGAACACTGTTGTTTTTAGGAACCTACTCTAAAAAACGCAAGTCAAAGATCCCCTATATGACAGGAAATTTGCTGTCTTTAAGGACTTTTAGCAAAAATGCAAGTCACAGATCCTCCATGACAGGAACAATGCTGTTTTAAGGACCTACTGCAAAAACAAAAGTCAAAGATCCTCTATGTGGCGGGAATACTACTGTTTTTAATGACCTGCTGCATAAATGCAAGTCAAATATCCTCTATGTGACAGGAACATTGCTGTTTTTAAGGACTTACTGCAAAAAGGCAAGTAAAAAATCCCATATGACAAAAACACAGTTGTTTTTTTAGGACCTTTAGCAAAAACGCAAGTCAAAGATCCTCTATGACAGGAACACTGCTGTTTTTAGGAACCTACTCTAAAAATGCAAGTCAAAGATCCTCTATGACAGGAACACTGCTGTTTCTAGGAACCTAGTCGAAACCTCAAGTCAAAGACCCTCTATGACAGGAACACTGCAGTCAAAAATGCAAGTCAAAGATCCTTTATGACAGCAACACTGCTGTTTTTAGAAACCTACTCTAAAAAATGCAAGTCAAAGATCCTCTATGACAGGAACACTGCAGTCAAAAATGCAAGTCAAAGATCCTTTATGACAGCAACACTGCTGTTTTTAGAAACCTACTCTAAAAATGCAAGTCAAAGATCCTCTATGACAAGAACACTGCTGTTTTTAAGCACCTTTAGCCAAAACGCCAGTCAAAGATCCTCTATGACATTACCACTGTTGTTTTTAGGAACCTACTCTAAAAATGCAAGTCAAAGATCCTCTATGACAGGAACACTGCTGTTTCTAGGAACCAAGTCGAAACCGCAAGTCAGGGGAATCCTTTTTTTTTTTTTTTTTTCTTTGTCATGAAAAAGTGAGGTTTTTGTGGTTGGTGCACTAATTGTAAGTGTATATTGTGTTTTTTATGTTGATTTAATAAAAAAATTATTATTATTATTCATTTTTTTTAATGAAAATAAATAAAAAATTCTTCTGCGTCCCTATATGACAGGAAATTTGCTGTCTTTAAGGGCCTTTAGCAAAAACGCAAGACAAAGATCCTCTATGACAGGAACACTGCTGTTTAAAGGCCCTTTAGCAAAAATGCAAGTCAAAGATCCTATATGACAGCAACACTGCTGTTTATAGGAACCTACTCTGAAAATGCAAGTCAAAGCTCCTATATGACAGCAACACTGCTGTCTATAGGAACCTACTCTGAAAATGCAAGTCAAAGATCCTTTATGACAAGAACACTGCGGTTTTTAAGCACCTTTAGCAAAAACGCAAGTCAAAGATCCTCTATGACAGGAACACTGTTGTTTTTAGGAACCTACTCTAAATTCGCAAGTCAAAGATCCTCTATGACAGGAACACTGCTGTTTCTAGGAACCTAGTCGAAACCACAAGTCAAAGATCCTCTATGACAGGGACACTGCTGTTTTTAGGAACCAAGTCGAAACCGCAAGTCAAAGACCCTCTATGACAGGAACACTGCTGTTTAAAGGCCCTTTAGCAAAACTGCAAGTCAAAGATCCTATATGACAGCAACACTGCTGTTTTTAGGAACCTACTCTAAAAACGCAAGTCAAAGATCCCCTACATGACATGAAATTTGCTGTCTTTAAGGACTTTTAGCAAAAATGCAAGGCAAAGATCCTGTATGACAGGAACAATGCTCTTCTAAGGACCTACTGCAAAAACACAAGTCAAAGATCCCCTATGTGGCGGGAATACTACTGTTTTTAATGACCTCCTGCATAAATGCAAGTCAAATATCCTCTATGTGACAGGAACGCTGCTGTTTTTAAGGACTTACTGCAAAAAGGCAAGTCAAAAATCCCATATGACAAAAACACAGTTGTTTTTTTAGGCCCTTTAGCAAAAATGCAAGTCAAAGATCCTATATGACAGCAACACTGCTGTTTATAGGAACCTACTCTGAAAATGCAAGTCAAAGCTCCTATATGACAGCAACACTGCTGTCTATAGGAACCTACTCAGAAAATGCAAGTCAAAGATCCTTTATGACAAGAACACTGCGGTTTTTAAGCAACTTTAGCAAAAACGCAAGTCAAAGATCCTCTATGACAGGAAATTTGCTGTCTTTAAGGACTTTTAGCAAAAATGCAAGTCACAGATCCTCCATGACAGGAACAATGCTGTTTTAAGGACCTACTGCAAAAACACAAGTCAAAGATCCTCTATGTGGCGGGAATACTACTGTTTTTAATGACCTGCTGCATAAATGCAAGTCAAATATCCTCTATGTGACAGGAACGCTGCTGTTTTTAAGGACTTACTGCAAAAAGGCAAGTCAAAAATCCCATATGACAAAAACACAGTTGTTTTTTTTAGGACCTTTAGCAAAAATGCAAGTCAAAGATCTTCTATATGACAGGAGCATGCAGTTATTTACGGCTGTTTTTAAAAGTCTGTTGTTGACTTTAGGAACCTTGTCCCAGTCCTCTAGCCTACAGAACAAGGTGACAGTGGGAGGAAGGGGTTGGGGGTGTTTTAAGCCTCACACGTGCACACACACACACACACCCACACACACACACACACACACACCCACACACACACACACACACACACACACACACACACACACACACACGTTGTCAAAATGTGTTAAAATTGTGAGGTCCACTGGCCTGCTCTCTGCAAGATGGGGCCAACATATGGTGACGAGGTGCAGCCACCACCATCACACCACACACTGTCAAACATCACAAAGACAATACAACACACTTTTCTAACATTTACCTTATTTTGAAAAACAAAAATCCTCAAGATATAGACTTATCGACTCAAAGCATTCCACCAAGTAAAACAATAAATGGCACGTTGAAGCAGGGGTCACCAACCTTTTTGAAACCAAGAGCTACTTCTTGGGTACTGATTAATGCCAAGGGCTCCCAGTTTGATACACACTTAAATAAATGGCCAGAAATAGCCAATTTGCTCAATTTACCTTTAATAAATAAAACTATATATATATATAAAAATAGATAAATGTATTTATGTCTGTCGTTACGTCATACATTTTTTTTCCTTTTACAGACGGCTTTTTGTAGAGAGTAAATGATGAAAAAAAACACTTAATTGAACGGTTTAAAAGAGGAGAAAACACGAAAAAAATTAAAATAACATTTTGAAACATAGTTTATCTTCAATTTCGAATCATTAAAATTCAAAATTGAACGAAAAAAATGAATAGAAAAACTAGCTAAATCGAATCTTTTAAAAAAAATAATTTATGGAACGTCATTTGTAATTTTTCCTGATTAAGATTAATTTTAGAATTTTGATGACATGTTTTAAATCGGTTAAAATCCAATCTGTACTTTGTTAGAATATATAACAAATTGGACCAAGCTATATTTCTAAAAAAAAGACAAATCATTATTTCGTCTAGATTTTCCAGAACAAAAATTTTAAAAGAAATTCAAAAGACTTAGAAATAATTTGATTCTACATATTTTATAGATTTGCCAGAATATATATATTTTTAATTTTAATCATAATAAGTCGGAAGAAATATTTCACAAATATTCTTAGTCGAAAAAAACAGAAGCTAAAATAAAAGATTAAATTAAAATGTATTTATCATTCTTTACAATAAAAAAATAAATTTAATTGAACATTGATTTAAATTATCAGGAAAGAAGAGGAAGGAATTTAAAAGGTAAAAAGGTATATGTGTTTAAAAGTCCTAAAATCATTTTTAAGGTTGTATTTTTTCTCTATAATTGTCTTTCTGAAAGTTACAAGAAGCAAAGTAAAAAATAGAAATGAATTTATTTAAACAAGTGAAGACCAAGTCTTTGAAATATTTTCTTGGATTTTCAAATTTTATTTGAGTTTTGTCTCTCTTAGAATTAAAAATGTCGAGCAAAGCGAGACCAGCTTGCTAGTAAATAAAATAAAAAAAAAATAGAGGCAGCTCACTGGTAAGTGCTGCTATTTGAGCTATTTTTGTTCGGTTTTACCTGTGCCATCACTTCATGACACAACACTACATTACTGCACCTTTGCTGACTGCTCAGCAAAAACATCTGTAAAAATGTCGGGCTTGTCACTGACAGTTTGGTTATGTTCGGCGTTTTCTCTGCGTGTGCGTTTTATTTCCTGTCAGCGCTTTTATCGTCATTATCCGCTGCTCGGATCATGTCTTATTCTGGTTTTTGTTCCGTCTTTGTACCGTATTCTGTTGGTATTTGACTTCCTTAGTTCCTGGTGACACTTCCTGTTTTGTTCTGTTGCCATAGTCACGCATTAGTGTCACCTGCCTTTTGTTTTTTACGCGCACCTGCCTCGTGATTACCACCTTTATTTAAGCCTGCCTTTTCTGTTCAATCGATCTCGTTTCCTAGTTTCTGTTCCATGCAACATGTGACGACGCTGATTCCCGACTGTTGTTAAACTATTTTTGTACTTGCCAGCTTCCACGCCATGCTTCGTGTTTTGGAGCTCCCATGCTAGCTCTTTGTTTTTCCTTTTTTGTGCCTAGTGCAAGTTTTCTGTTCTTAGTCTGTTTTGTTAGTGTTAATAAATCATCATTTCTTACCTTCATGCTGTGTCCAAGTCCGACTGCATATTTGAGAGTACGAACCCGCACCACGATGCCAGCAAATCGTCACACTTATTTTGGTTCCTTTTCCTGCACGTCTCCCTGAGCGCTCGTTTCCCTCACCTGTCCCTGATTGGCAGACTGGCACACCTGGTGGCAATTGCCAATCAGGCTACTATTTATACCTGCCTCACCCTCCAGTCAGTGCTGGAATACTGTTAGCTGTTTCTTGGTTCCTGTTTTCTGCATCCTGTTTCCAATTTGCCTGTTTCCTGATTCCTGTTTTCCTGCATTTCCTTTGGGAAATTAAAGTCATGTTTTCCTGCATCACGCCTGCCATCCCTGCATTTTGGAGTTCATCACCAACACTTCCTGACAAAAAAAATCCTTTAATAAAGAAGCGCTATGTTGTTTTTCAGGACATGCTTCGAAAACACTCGTCAAAGATCCTTTATATGACAGGAGTACTCTGCAAAAAGCGCTAGCCAAAGATACTCGGTTTTGATGGCAATAATGTCCAAAAAAAATGTCTTGTAGGTTTACTGAAATAATTATAATAACATTTTGTTGTGGATTGTATGTCTAATTTTTGAATGTATTACTTTGTTATCATTTTGTTTATTTATAATACAGTGGTACTTTAACTTAAGAGCACTCCAATTTAAGAGGGTTTTGAGATAAGAGCGTCTCACAGGTAATTGTTATGCTTGTTGTCATAACAAATGTCAGAGTAAACCCCGTAAAATCCGACCAAAACGTCTGTACTTACTCGCTAGCATTAACTCACAGCTAAAGCTCAACGTAACTTTGTTTTCCGCAGTGTTCCTGTCATAGAGGATCTTTGACTTGCATTCTTCGAGTAGGTTCCTAAAAGCAGCAGTGTTCCTGTCATACAGGATCTTTGACTTGAGTTTTAAGAGTAGGTTCCTATAAACAGCAATGTTCTTGTCATATAGGATCTTTGACTTGCATTTTTAGAGTGGGTTCCTAAAAAATGCAGTGTCCTGTCATAGAGGATCTTTGAAGAAAGGGAGTGTGAAGCACAGTGCTGAGAAGAAGTGGACGATATTCATTGAATTAAAGCAGGGGTGCCCACACTTTTCAATTGACCAACTCGAGGGGATCTACCTCATTTATATCTATCATTTATATTTATTTATTTATGAGAGACATTTTTGTAAACAAGTTAAATGTGTGTAATGATAATACAAGCATGTGTAACACATATAGATGTCTTTCTTTCACGAAGACAAGAATATAAGTTGGTGTATTACCTGATTCTGATGACTTGCATGGATTGGAATCAGACAGTAATGATGATAACGCCCACATTTTCAAATGGAGGAGAAAAAAAGTTGTCCTTTCTGTACAATACCACATGAAAGTGGTTGGTTTTTGGCATCTAATTCATCCAGCTTCCATACACTTTACAAGAAAAACATTGGCGGCAAATTCCGTAGCTTGCTTGATTGACATTCACGGCACCCGAGGGTCTTGTGAGATGACGCTGGCTGCTGCCAGTTCATTATTATGAAAAAATGACAGAGAGGAAGGCGAGAAACACTTTTTATTTCAACAGACTTTCGCGCCGTCCCTTCCGTTAAAACTCTAAAGGCCGACTGCACATTTCCTATCTTCACAATAAAAGCCCTGCTTCATGCTGCTTGCGCTAACAAAATAAGAGTCTCGGAAAGCTGGCGTGCACAAGTGATGTGCACGCCAGCTTTCTGAGGGATCGCTTGTGCACGCCAGTTTTCCGAGACTCTGTATTTAGTTAGCGCAGGCAGCATGAAGCAGGGCTTTTATTGTGAAGATAGGAAATGTGCAGTCGGCCTTTAGAGTTTTGACGGAAGGTACGGCGCGAGAGTCTGTTGAAATAAAAAGTGTTTCTCGCCTTCCTCTCGGTCATATTTTCATAATAATGATCTTGCAGCAGCCAGCGTCATCTCACAAGACCCTCCGGTACCGTGAATGTCATTTAAGTGACGTCTTGGTGAAGATTGATGATCACTAATTTTTCCGTTCGGGCTCCAGTACTCTGGAATGCCCTCCCGGTAACAGTTCGAGATGCTACCTCAGTAGAAGCATTTAAGTCTCACCTTAAAACTCATCTGTATACTCTAGCCTTTAAATAGACCTCCTTTTTAGACCAGTTGATCTGCCGCTTCTTTTCTTTCTCCTATGTCCCCCCCTCCCTTGTGGAGGGGGTCCGGTCCGATGACCATGAAGTACTGGCTGTCCAGAGTCGAGACCCAGGATGGACCGCTCGTCGGGACCCAGGATGGACCGCTCGCCTGTATCGGTTGGGGACATCTCTACGCTGCTGATCCGCTTGAGATGGTTTCCTGTGGACGGGACTCTCGCTGCTGTCTTGGATCCGCTTGAACTGAACTCTCGCGGCTGTGTTGGAGCCACTATGGATTGAACTTTCACAGTATCATGTTAGACCCGCTCGACATCCATTGCTTTCGGTCCCCTAGAGGGGGGGGGGTTGCCCACATCTGAGGTCCTCTCCAAGGTTTCTCATAGTCAGCATTGTCACTGGCGTCCCACTGGATGTGAATTCTCCCTGCCCACTGGGTGTGAGTTTTCCTTGCCCTTTTGTGGGTTCTTCCGAGGATGTTGTAGTCGTAATGATTTGTGCAGTCCTTTGAGACATTTGTGATTTGGGGCTATATAAATAAACATTGATTGATTGATTGATTGATACTTCTAAATCACTAATCCTCGTCTCCATGGCAACAAAGTAAGTTTCTTACAAGTATCATCCCTGCAGGACGAGGAATAGCTAAACATGCTTCACTACACACCGTAACTCACCAGCGTCAAAATGTACAAAAACACCATTGGTGGATCTACACCTGACATCCACTGTAATGATACCAAGTACAGGAGCGTATCTAGACGATACTAATATGATTACGTCAATATTTTTTGGCATCAAAACATATGATTTTGTTTTTTTTTTAATTTATATTATGTTTATAAACTCTGGAAATATATCCCTGGACACATGAGGACTTTGAATATGACCAATGTATGATCCTGTAACGACTTGGTATCGGATTGATACCCAAATGTGTGGTATCACCCAAAACTAATGTAAAGTATCAAACAACCGAAGAATAAGTGATTATTACATTTGAACAGAAGTGTAGATAGAACATGTTAAAAGAGAAAGTGAGGAGATATTAACAGAAAATGAACAAGTAGATTAATAGTCCATTTTTACAGTTTGTCCCTCGTACTGTTGACAAAATAATAGAATGAAATGTCATTTTTCTTCATTTAAATGTTGTGTTTTGTTTTCATAAATGGCTGTAATGATCTGGTCAATAAGGGAGATCTACTCATTGCTATGTTGGAATTGTTATTAATATTGATACTGTTGTTGATTTTATTCATTTTTCTTTGACTACTTTTGGATTGTTTTGTGTCATGTTTGTGCGTCCTCTCAATTGCTCTGTTGATTGCTTTTCTGAGAGTTGCTGGTTTTGGACTTTAGAATTGTATTATTGTGTATCCTTTTGTTTAACTGCGATGAGATGGCGACTTGTCCAGGGTGTACGCCGCCTTCCGCTCGATTGTAGTTGAGCTAGGCACCAGCGCCCTTCGCGACCCCAAAGGGAATACGTGGTAGAAATGGATGGATGGATGGATATTTTGTTGGATTGATTAATAAAAAAAAAAGTTACACAATATGTTACTGCATACATCCATCCATCCATTTTCTACCGCTTATTCCCTTTTGGGGTCGCATACATCAGCAGCTAAATTAGGAGCCTTTGTTTGCTTCCTTACTAATAAAAGTATAAGTTCTCTATTTTATTTAAGGACAAACTCGCAATAAGAAACATGTTTATTGTACCCTAAGATTTTTTGTTAAAATAAAGCCAATAATGCTATTTTTTGTGGTCCCCCTTATTCAGAAAAGTACCGAAAAGTATCGAAATAATTTAAAAATACCGATACCAAAATATCGTACTTGGTTGCAGTGGTGTAAAAGTGCACTTATAGATGCAAAACACAATAGTGAACATTCTCGTTCAAAAACGTTAGCGGCAATCATACTGAGCTTTATCATCTTTATAAAGGCAGAATACATGTGTAAATAAGCCAATGTGTATTAACAAAATGTAATAACTAGCCATCCATTTCCTACCGCTTGTCCCTTTCGGGGTCGCGGGGGGCGCTGGCGCCTATCTCAGCTAAAATCGGGCGGAAGGCGGTGTACACCCTGGACAAGTCGCCACCTCATCGCAGGGCCAACACAGATAGACAGACAACATTCACACTCACATTCACACACTAGGGTCAATTTAGTGTTGCCAATCAACCTATCCCCAGGTGCATGTCTTTGGAAGTGGGAGGAAGCCGGAGTACCCGGAGGGAACCCACGCATTCACGGGGAGAACATGCAAACTCCACACAGAAATATCCCGAGCCCGGGATTGAACCCTGACTACTCAGGACCTTCGTATTGTGAGGCAGACGCACTAACCCCTCTGCCACCGTGAAACCCTAAAATTGGTTTTATTCATTTTTGTTTGACTACTTTTGGATTGTTTTGTGTCATGTTTGTGTGTCCTCTCAATTGGTCCGTTGATTGCAATTCTGAGTGTTGCTGGGCCGGGTTCGGTTTTGGAATTTAGAATTGTATTATTGTGTATTATTTTGTTGGATTGATTAATAAAAAAAAAAGTTACACAATATGTTACTGCATACGTCAGCAGCTAAATTAGGAGCCTTTGTTTGCTTACTTATTAATAAAAGACAAGTTGTCCTGTATGTTCACTATTTTATTTAAGGACAAACTTGCAATAAGAAACAGATGTTTATTGTACCCTAAGATTTTTTGTTAAAATAAAGCCAATAATGCTATTTTTTTGTGGTCCCCTTTAGTCAGAAAATTACCGAATGTGCTGGTGTTATTCTATTGTTGTTGTTGTTATTGTATTTGCTGTTGTTTTTTTTTGTCTCTCTGTCTAATCCCCCTCTTATCCCCACAATTTCCCCCACTGTCTTCCTTTTTTTTCTCTTTCTATCCCCTCCTGCTCCGGCCCGGCTGCACCAAATGATAATATAAATACATTTATCCATCCATTTTCTACCGCTTATTCCCTTTCGGGGTCGCGGGGGGCGCTGGCGCCTATCTCAGCTACAATCGGGCGGAAGGCAGGGTACACCCTGGACAAGTCGCCACCTCATCGCAGGGCCAACACAGATAGACAGACAACATTCACACTCACATTCAAACACTAGGGACCAATTTAGTGTTGCCAATCAACCTATCCCCAGGTGCATGTCTTTGGGAGTGGAAGGAAGCCGGAGTACCCGGAGGGAACCCACGCAGTCACGGGGAGAACATGCAAACTCCACACAGAAAGATCCCGAGCCCGGGATTGAACCTTGACTACCCAGGACCTTCGTATTGTGAGGCAGACGCACTAACCCCTCTGCCACCGTGAAGCCCTAAAATTGATTTTATTCATTTTTGTTTGACTACTTCTGGATTGTTTTGTGTCATGTTTGTGTGTCCTCTCAATTGGTCCGTTGATTGCAATTCCGAGTGTTGCTGGGCCGGGTTCGGTTTTGGAATTTAGAATTGTATTATTGTGTATTATTTTGTTGGATTGATTAATAAAAAAAAAAGTTACACAATATGTTACTGCATACGTCAGCAGCTAAATTAGGAGCCTTTGTTTGCTTACTTACTAATAAAAGACAAGTTGTCCTGTATGTTCACTATTTTATTTAAGGACAAACTTGCAATAAGAAACATATGTTTATTGTGCCCTAAGATTTTTTGTTAAAATAAAGCCAATAATGCTGTTTTTTGTGGTCCCCTTTAGTCAGAAAAGTACCGAATGTGCTGCTGTTATTCTATTGTTGTTGTTGTTATTGTATTTGCTGTTGGTTTTTTTTGTCTCTCTGTCTAATCACCCTCTTATCCCCACAATTTCCCCCACTGTCTTCCTTTTTTTTCTCTTACTATCCCCTCCTGCTCCGGCCCGGCTGCACCAAATGATAATATAAATACATGTATCCATCCATTTTCTATCCACTTATTCCCTTGTGGGGTCGCGGGGGGCGCTGGCGCCTATCTCAGCTACAATCGGGCGGAAGGCAGGGTACACCCTGGACAAGTCGCCACCTCATCGCAGGGCCAACACAGATAGACAGACAACATTCACACACTAGGGCCAATTTAGTGTTGCCAATCAACCTATCCCCAGGTGCATGTCTTTGGAAGTGGGAGGAAGCCGGAGTACCCGGAGGGAACCCACGCATTCACGGGGAGAACATGCAAACTCCACACAGAAAGATCCCGAGCCCGGGATTGAACCCTGACTACTCAGGACCTTCGTATTGTGAGGCAGACGCACTAACCCCTCTTCCACCGTGAAGCCCTAAAATGGATTTTATTCATTTTTGTTTGACTACTTTTGGATTGTTTTGTGTCATGTTTGTGTGTCCTCTCAATTGGTCCGTTGATTGCAATTCTGAGTGTTGCTGGGCCGGGTTCGGTTTTGGAATTTAGAATTGTATTATTGTGTATTATTTTGTTGGATTGATTAATAAAAAAAAAGTTACACAATATGTTACTGCATATGTCAGCAGCTAAATTAGGAGCCTTTGTTTGCTTACTTACTAATAAAAGAAAAGTTGTCCTGTATGTTCACTATTTTATTTAAGGACAAACTTGCAATAAGAAACATATGTTTATTGTACCCTAAGATTTTTTGTTAAAATAAAGCCAATAATGCTATTTTTTTGTGGTCCCCTTTAGTCAGAAAAGTACCGAATGTGCTGCTGTTATTCTATTGTTGTTGTTGTTATTGTATTTGCTGTTGTTTTTTTTTTGTCTCTCTGTCTAATCCCCCTTTTATCCCCACAATTTCCCCCACTGTCTTCCTTTTTTTTCTCTTTCTATCCCCTCTTGCTCCGGCCCGGCTGCACCAAAAGATAATATAAATACATTTAATAAAGTCAAATCCAAATAAGGCAACAAGAGAAGTATCCTACACTTCTCTTTTGTAAAGTAAATCTGAACAGCCGATATGGGCATCTACATCAACTATATGATTTGCCTGAAAAGCTGGACAGGACCAAAAAAAAAAAAAAAAAGAAAAGTACCGAAAGTATCGAAATAATTTAATAATATTGGTATCGGGACAACACGAGGTTTGCAGTGGTGGAAATAGTGAATATTCTCGTTCAAAAATTTTAGCGTCAATCAAACTGGGCATTATCATATTTATAAAGGCACAATAAATGTGTAAATAAGCCAATGTGTCATAACAAAATGTAATAACCATGCAAAACTAATTTATTTTCACTAGTATAGTGAAAGTGCAGCATTTGAAAGTGTTTCAAGTGTCTATAATACCCCCAAAAAATGAGTACAATTTAGTAAAAAAAAAAAAGTGAGCACTCACTCTGCGTAGTGTCTCTTGCAGTACAGTCGCTGGTCCCGCACGAAGCACGAGTGGCGCAGCGCGTCCCCGCACGCCGCACAGCGAGCACACGCTTCGTGCCAGAGGCCGTTGGTGGTGACCTGGAGCAGGAACCTGTTTGTGATGGGCCTGTGGCAGCCCGCACAAACGGGCCTGTGCTGCATGTCTACAAAAAGAAATGCACCACACGTTTGTTTACAATAAATTATAAAAAAAAAAAATTAAATTAAAAAAAAGTCCAGTGCAACAACTATTTCATCAATTTAAGGAAGCAATTCATGTGGAAAAATATGTCTGTACCTTTTTTTTTTTTTTTTAAATGTGAGTCTTCCTCTTTAGAGCATATCCAGCTGGTGCAAAGCTGCTGCTGCTTCTCCTTCTCCAACTTTCTTATCCCCTCTTTGGACTTTCCATCAATTAGCCTGACAACGGGACAAGCAGAGAGATAGAAAAAGAGAGAAAGAGAGAGAGAGAGAGAGAGAGAGACTTGCTCCATGTGAAGATACAATTACCTTTCTTTACCAGAACACCACCCCCAAGCCTGGCACGGCTGGCGCTCTCTGGTGGTCAACAGTGGAACTACACATAACAATTGGCCTGTCACCATACTTGCCAACCTTGAGGCCTCCGATTTCGGGAGGCGTGGTTGGGGCGGGGGGCGTGGTTAAGAGGAGAGTGTATATTTACAGCCAATATTTTTATCCGTCCATATATACCGCTTATTCCCTTTTGGGGTCGCGGGGAGCGCTGGCGCCTATCTCAGCTATAATCGGGCGGAAGGCGGGGTACACCCTGGACAAGTCGCCACCTCATCGCAGGGCCAACACAGATAGACAGACAACATTCACACTCACATTCACACACTAGGGCCAATTTAGTGTTGCCAATCAACCTATCCCCAGGTGCATGTCTTTGGAAGTGGGAGGAAGCCGGAGTACCCGGAGGGAACCCACGCATTCACGGGAAGGACATGCAAACTCCACACAGAAAGATCCCGAGCCTGGATTTGAACCCAGGACTGCAGGACCTTCGTATTGTGAGGCAGACGCACTAACCCCTCTGTCACCGTGCTGCCCCAATATTTTTATATTGGCTGTAATTAATATATATATTAAAGACCTACTGAAATGAGATGTTCTTATTTAAACGGGGATAGCAGGTCCATTCTATGTGTCATACTTGATCGTTTTGCGATATTGCCATATTTTTGCTGAAAGGATTTAGTAGAGAACATCCACGATAAAGTTCGCAACTTTTGGTCGCTAATAAAAAAAGCCTTGCCTGTACCGGAAGTAGCAGACGATGTGCGTGTGACTTCACGGGTCGTGGAGTTCCTCACATCTGAACATTGTTTACAATCATGGCCACCAGCAGCGAGAGCGATTCGGACCGAGAAAGCGACGATTTCCCCATTAATTTGAGCGAGGATGAAAGATTCGTGGATGAGGAATGTTAGAGTGAAGAACTCGAAAAAAAAAAGGTGAGGGCAGTGGGAGTGATTCAGATGTTATTAGACACATTTACTAGGATAATTCTGGAAAATCCCTTATCTGCTTATTGGGTTACTAGTGTTTTCAATCAATCAATCAATGTTTATTTATATAGCCCCAAATCACAAATGTCTCAAAGGACTGCACAAATCATTATGACTACAACATCCTCGGAAGAACCCACAAAAGGGCAAGGAAAACTCACACCCAGTGGGCAGGGAGAATTCACATCCAGTGGGACGCCAGTGACAATGCTGACTATGAGAAACCTTGGAGAGGACCTCAGATGTGGGCAACCCCCCCCCCTCTAGGGGACCGAAAGCAATGGATGTCAAGCGGATCTAACATGATGCTGCGAAAGTTCAATCCATAGTGGCTCCAACACAGCCGCGAGAGTTCAGTCCAAAGCGGATCCAAGACAGCAGCGAGAGTCCCGTCCACAGGAGACCATCTCAAGCGGAGGCGGATCAGCAGCGTAGAGATGTCCCCAACCGATACAGGCGAGCGGTCCATCCTGGGTCCCGACGAGCGGTCCATCCTGGGTCTCGACTCTGGACAGCCAGTACTTCATCCATGGTCATCGGACCGGACCCCCTCCACAAGGGAGGGGGGGACATAGGAGAAAGAAAAGAAGCGGCAGATCAACTGGTCTAAAAAGGAGGTCTATTTAAAGGCTAGAGTATACAGATGAGTTTTAAGGTGAGACTTAAATGCTTCTACTGAGGTAGCATCTCGAACTGTTACCGGGAGGGCATTCCAGAGTACTGGAGCCCGAACGGAAAACGCTCTATAGCCCGCAGACTTAGTTTTAGTGAGATTATATGGTACCTGAAAGTCTTAGGGGTGTGGTGACCGCCAGTGTCTCCGAGGGAAGCCACGTTTCTCGACGAGGCGAAGCGAAGGCAGCCGTTGGGGCCAGGCTGAGCTTTTTTCCCCTTCCTCCTCGGTGTAAGCAACCCACGTTCGGGGGCGGCCGGTCGGACGAGGCAAGAGAGTCCGTAGCTGCCTCTTTGACAGGAGCACGAGGATTTGTGATATTGCCATATTTTTGCTGAAAGGATTTAGTAGAGAACATCCACGATAAAGTTCACAACTTTTGGTCGCTAACAGAAAAGCCCTGCCTTTATCGGAAGTCGCAGACGATGACATAACCCGTTGATGGCTCCTCACATATTCACATTGTTTTTAATGGGAGCCTCCAACAAAAAGAGCTATTCGAACCGAGAAAACGACAATTCCCCCATTAATTTGAGCGAGAATGAAAGATTCATGTTTGAGGATAGTGATAGCGACGGACTAGAAAAAAGAAAAAAAAAGTTTAAAAAAAAAACGCGATTGCATTGGGACGGATTCAGACGTTTTTAGACACATTTACTAGGATAATTCTGGGAAATCCCTTATCTTTCTATTGTGTTGCTAGTGTTTTAGTGAGTTTAACAGTACCTGATAGTCGGAGGCGTGTGTCCACGGGTGTCTTGACGCGCAGTGTCTCAGGGAAGTCGACGGCAGCTTTATGGACGGCGCAAGCTCAGCTGATCTCCGATAAGAGGCGACTTTTTACCACAATTTTCTCACCGAAACCTGCTGGTTGACATTCGGTCAGGATCCATGTTCGCTTGACCGCTCTGATCCATAGTAAAGTTTCACCTCCGGGAATTTTAAACAAGGAATCACCGTTTGTTTGTGTGGCT
Organism: Nerophis ophidion; assembly: GCF_033978795.1. Classification (NCBI taxonomy): domain Eukaryota; kingdom Metazoa; phylum Chordata; class Actinopteri; order Syngnathiformes; family Syngnathidae; genus Nerophis; species Nerophis ophidion. The sequence goes on along the minus strand of NC_084636.1, from coordinate 30,143,570 downwards.
AAAAGCTAACGCTTCCTAACTCCATCTTTCTACTTTGACTTCTCCAATATTAATTGAACAAATTGCAAAAGATTCAGCAACACAGATCTCCAAAATACTGTGTAATTATGCGGTTAAAGCAGACAACTTTTAACTGTGTGTGTGTAGCGCTCATATTTCCTGACAGTCCGTGACGTCACGCGTACAAGTCATCATTACGCGACGTTTTCAAGAAGAAACTCCCGGGAAATTTAAAATTGCAATTTAGTAAACTAAAAATGCCGTATTGGCATGTGTTGCAATGTTAATATTTCATCATTGATATATAAACTATCAGACTGTGTGGTGGGTAGTAGTGGCTTTCAGTAAGCCTTTAATATATATATATATATATATATATATATATATATATATATATATATATATATATGTGTGTGTGTGTATGAAATACTTAACTTTCAGTGAATTCTAGCAATATATATTTATTTTATTATATATATAAACAAAATAAATAGTTTAATTTCAGACGGCACCTATCAAATACACAGTAATAAAAACACAGTTGTTCTACTAACTGTACTGTGCTTGCTGGGTACTAAAAAAACAACAACACTTACCTTTCACTATTTGAGTAACGTCACTTCCGAGTTTCCAGAAGATGGCGCCAGTATGTGCTTTGCCCTGCCGTCTCTCGCTGTCAGCTCCGTGTCGGGCCCGACCTGGATTAGCTGCGCCCTTGGACGTGGTGCTGGCCCCCGCCAGGTTCGGTCTTGTGAACGCAAGATCTTTGACAAACAAAAGGTTTATCCTGAAGGATTTCTTCACTTCCCGCGGGCGGCGAACTTGACTTCCTCTGTGTGACGGAAACATGGCTGAGAGCCGGTGAGTCCGCCCCTCTTAATGAACTCCTGCCTCCGGAGTGAAGTGAAGTTAATTATATTTATATAGCGCTTTTCTCTAGTGACTCAAAGCGCTGTACATAGTGAAACCCAATATCTAAGCTACATTTCAAACCAGTGTGGGTGGCACTGGGAGCAGGTGGGTAAAGTCCCTTGCCCAAGGACACGACGGCAGTGACTAGGATGGCGGAAGCGGGAATCGAACCTGCAGCCCTCAAGTTGCTGGCACGGCCGTGTTCCTACTTTAATTCTCCGCGGTCGTCCGGTCGAAAAGGAGGATTGTTAGCAGTCGTTTTTAAAAATGACTTTAAATGCCGTCAGATCCGCCTGCAAGCTTCCTTTTCAAGCTTCGAACTGTGCATGTTTGAGCTGGAGGGGGCGTGGCCTCCAGCCCCAGCTGAATTTTGGGAGAAAATTTCTTCCGGGAGAGGCACTGAATTTCGGCAGTCTCCCGGAAAATCCGGGAAGGTTGGCGAGTATGCCTGTCATTCAAAAGATGGCCCCAAAAAAATAGTGATTTTTATTTTTATTTAATACAATTACTCTATGAATAAAATCTGATTCCTTTTCAAATGTTGCCTGAATAAACTATTTACAAATGAATGCTATTCAAACCGTCCTCCATAATTTGAGATATAATTACAGTTTTTTGTTTTTTTTCCGGGGGGAATTGTTATAAAATCTTCAACTTTACAATTTAAGAGTCTTTTGTCCCCGTCCTCCCAAAGTCATCTTGACATGGCTGACGAAGTGAGGGAGGGAGGGCAGCTATTTACAAGTGAGGGCGGGAGGGCAGGGGTCATGTGATCTGATGCGGCGCCTCCAGCATCTCCATGAGGAAGGTGTCTATGGGCGTGTCCCCGATCAGCTTGAAGAAGAACAGGTGCTCCAAGCACTTGAGGCCGATGGAGCGCAGGGCGGGCAGTCGGAGCAGGAGCTTGGCGAACCTGACCCAAACAATATACTAAGTCAATACAGTATCGCTTATTTCGCCAGAATGTGCGCCGCTCTTGTGGTTTTCTTTTATACCTGCCCGGTTGGTCTGGATATTTCTGTTTGGTGTAGGACTCCAGTGAGGCGTAGACCTTTTCTCTCAGTCCCTCCACCTCCATTGGGTTTGACAGACCTTTCGCATCTGATAGAATCAATTGGAAGCAGGAGTTAACTGGAGAGCCAAACTTTAACACTCATACTGTATCAAACAACTTTGTAAACAACATGACTTCGATAATGAAATAGGGCCTGATCTACTAAGATCCAGCTAACGAGTGCTAAAACTATAACTGTAGTGGGCGCGTTGCATATGATCTACTCCCGGTAACAGTTCGAGATGCCGCCACAGTAGAAGTATTTAAGTCTCACCTTAAAACTCATTTGTATACTATAGCCTTTAAATAGAATCCCTTTTTAGACCAGTTGATCTGCCGTTTCTTTTCTTTTTCTCCTATGTCCCACTCTCCCTTGTGGAGGGGGTCCGGTCCGATCCGGTGGCCATGTACTGCTCGCCCGTGTATCGGCTGGGGACATCTCTGCGCTGCTGATCCGCCTCCGCTTGGGATGGTTTCCTGCTGGCTCCGCTGTGAACGGGACTCTCGCTGCTGTGTTGGATCCGCTTTGGACTGGACTCTCGCGATCCATTATGGATTGAACTTTCACAGTATTATGTTAGACCCGCTCGACATCCATTGCTTTCCTCCTCTCCAAGGTTCTCATAGTCATCATTGTCACCGACGTCCCACTGGGTGTGAGTTTTCCTTGCCCTTATGTGGGCCTACCGAGGATGTCGTAGTGGTTTGTGCAGCCCTTTGAGACACTAGTGATTTAGGGCTATATGAGTAAACATTGATTGATTGATTGAGTAAAAAAAACAAAACCAACGAATACAATGATTTGCAAATCGTTTTCAACTTATATTCAATTGAATGGACTGGAAAGACAAAATATTTAAGGTTCGAACTGAGAAACTTTTTTTTTCTTCCAAATAATCATTAAATTAGAATTTAATGGCATGTTTTAATTTTTCCTGTCTTTGTTTCCTGTCAGCGCTCTTATTTTGTCTGTTTCCTGTTTTTTCTCCCTGAGCGCTGTTTCCCCCTGGCCACACCTGGTGTTAATCAGCCCACACCTATTTTTACCTGCTTTGTCCTCCAGTCAGTGCTGGATTATTGTCGCTCCTACTGGTTGTTTGTCACCACTATCTGTCCATGTCATTAATACTTCGTTGTAGCTGTGTCTACTTTTGTTCACTTTGCTCATGCCATAGTTCCTTCTTGTCACAGTAAGTGTTTTGTTCATAGCCTAGTTTGTTATCCACCTCGTGCGCACCTTTTGTTAGTACCCTTTTGTTTGTTCTTGTTTTAGTATTTAAATTAAAACATGTTTTCTTACTCTATGCCTGCCTCCTCTGCATCGTGGGGTTCGTCACAAACTCAATTTGACAAACACATTGCAAAAAAGTTGGCACAGGGGCATTTTTACCACTGTGTTACATGGCCTTTCCTTTTAACGACATTCAGTAAACGTTTGGGAACTGAGAAGACCAATTTTTTAAGCTTTTCAGGTGGAATTCTTTACCATTCTTTCTTGATGTACAGCTTAAGTTGTTCCACAGTCTGGGGGTCTCCGGTATTTTAAGCTTCATATTGCGCCACACATTGTCAATGGGAGACAGGTCTGGACTACAGGCAGGCCAGTCTAGTACCGGCACTCTTTTACTATGAAGCCACGCTGTTGTAACATGTGGCTTGGCATTGTCTTGCTGAAATAAGCAGGGGCGTCAATGATAACGTTGCTTGAATGACAACATATGTTGCTCCAAAACCTGTATGTACCTTTCAGCATTAATGGGGCCTTCCCAGGTGTGCACGTTACCCATGCCTTGGGCACAAACACACCCCCATACCATCACGGATGCTGGCTTTTGAACTTTGCGCCTATAACAATCCGGATAGTTATTTTCCTCTTTGTTCCGGAAGACACAATGTCCATAGTTTCCAAAAACAATTTGAAATGTAGACTTGCCAGACCAGAGAACACTTTTCCTCTTTGCATAAGTCCATCTCAGATGGCGGCGTTTCTGGGTGTTGTTGATAAATAGCTTTCGCTTTGCACAGTAGAGTTTTAACTTGCACTTACAGATGTAAAGACAAACTGTAGTTACTGACAGTGGTTTGTTTTCTGAAGTGTTCCTGAGCCCATGTGGGGATATCCTTTACACACTGATGTCAGTTTTTGATGCAGTACTGCCTGAGGGATCAAAGGTCCGTAATATCATCGCTTACAGTGATTTCTCCAGATTCTTTGAACCTTTTGATGATATTTCGGACCGTAGATGGTGAAATCCCTAAATTCCTTGCAATAGCTGGTTGAGAAATGTTGTTCTTAAACTGTTCGACAATTTGCTCACGCATTTGTTCACAAAGTGGTGACTCTCGCCCCATCCTTGTTTGTGAATGACTGAGCATTTCATGGAAGCTGCTTTTATACCCAATCATGGCACCCACCTATTCCCAATTAGCCTGTTGGATGTTCCAAATAAGTGTTTGATGAGCGTTCCTCAACTTTCTCAGTCTTTTTTGCCAGTTGTGCCAGCTTTTTTTAAATATGTTGCAGGCATCAAATTCCAAATGAGCTGATATTTGCAAAAAAATAACAAAGTTTACCAGTTTGAGCGTTAAGTATCTTGTCTTTGCAGTCTATTCAACTGAATATAAGTTGAAAAGGATTTGCAAATCATTGTATTCTGTTTGTATTCAAGATTTACTCAACGTCCCAACTTCACTGATTTTGGGTTTTATCAAAGCAGTCCTGCAAAGCGATCTACAAAATAATCCACTTTTTAGCGGGCTGAAATGCTAGCGTGTGCTGGAATGATTCAGAGAGAATATCTGTAATCCTTTTGGGTAATGTTAAGATGTTCAATGCCAACAAACAATCATTCCTAATAGAAAACACTGACGTAAAGTAAGGCTACATGTTTCCATAATGTGCTAGCTTGGTGCTAATTTACATTGGCTTTTCCATTGACATGCTACTGATTAGCATGGACTATTTTACGTGGCGTGTACAACACCTTCGAATTTGGTAATCAAAACTAGAACTGAAACACAACTGGTGTGTAATAAGTACAATACTTACATGACAAACATTGTAAGGCACAATGTAAGATAAGACCGGCATTAGTTTAATAGCAAAGACTACTTCCTGGCTAAAGCAAAGCACAGCATATGCAGTAGTCTATAGTACACTACTGCCATCCAGTGTCTTGGAATTGCAACTGCATGCAAAGTCTACTATATAATATGTGCAAATGAGACTCAAATGTAATAAAAAACAAGATATTAAATCCTTTAAGCACATTTATTAAAATGTTATTATTCAATTAACATTTATTAACACAAACAAAATTGATTCCTAGGTATCGGTTCAAAATGTAAAAGGTATTCCTCCCAAAAATCCAATATCTCACTCCAGTAAAGGATATGTAGGTGAAATGGTGATTTGAGGAAACAACTAAGCTGGGTTTTGATGAAGGCACTGACCTGGGTTGAAGAGGACGATGGCTCGCAAACAGCCCAGCTCGGTTTTATCCATCTGCATGTCTTTCATTTTGGACACCAGCTCCGTTAGGACCCTGCAAAGGAGATCAAGCAAAAATCTACATCTCAGCAAAATGGATACCAACGTCGCTTTCAGGAACCGTAGGAACAAACACAATTCAACTTAACCCCAGAGGTCCTAACCTCGATTCAATTATTTTAAAAATAATATACTGTGAGAGAGTCCATAGTTTTCCATCCATTTTCTACCGCTTATTCCCTTTTGGGGCCACGGGGGGCGCTGGCGCCTATCTCAGCTACAATCGGGCGGAAGGCGGGGTACACCCTGGACAAGTCGCCACCTCATCGCAGGGCCAACACAGATAGACAGACAACATTCACACTCACATTCACACACTAGGGCCAATTTTTAGTGTTGCCAATCAACCTATCCCCTAGTTTTTGCATTTAAAAAAAATAACTGGTAATATTAATATTTGAATATGAAAAAACAGAAGCTTCAATATAAAAATTTATGAAAATGAAAAATTTAAATAATCTCTATTTTAAGCCCAAAAAAAAGTGCATTTATTTTTTTATTTTGAATTCACTTATGTATTTTTTTAAAATTCAACATCAAAACTTGACTTTTTCAGCAAGTATAAAAACATTTGCCCATAATTTAGCTACATGCTGTATAATAATCAGACTCTCACCAAAATGTAACTAATTATTTTGACCCACCCTGCTAAACTTTAGTGTAAACCTGTTTAGTATTTTTAATCAGTTGTATTCACTATTTTACTGTGTCAATATTATATATGTCATTAAAACAATAAAATAAGTGTTGGCCTAATGATATATGCACAACACTTTATTAGTCACGGATGTCAAACTCCTTTTAGATCGGGGGGCCCACATGGAAAAAAATCTACTCCAAAGTGGGCCGGACTGTTAAAATCACAGCACGATAAGTTAAAAATAAAGACAACTTCAGATTGTTTCTTTGTTTAAAAATAGAAAAAGCACATTCTGAAAATGTACAAATCATAAATGTTTTTTTTTTTTACACTTACATGTTGCGGTTAATAGCATTCTTCCTTTATTTGTCGCTATTTATACTTTTTGAATAAAATATGTCATGATGTTCATCAGTCAACTCATTGTCAATCCATCAAAATAATATAAATTATATCAAAATCAAATTACAGGATATTATTTATGTATTTTGATCATTTTCCTCGACTGATGTACTAACATCATCTACAACAGGGGTGTCCAAACTTTTTCCAATGAAACGGGAAAATTAAAGCATGCGGGGGCCATTTTGATATTTTTCATTTTCTAAGCATAACAAAATATATGGCTCTTTAAAATGTATTTTACCTTTAGGGGTCCCGGGGACCATAAAGGGTCTCAGTTATTAAAATGTTAAAAATAAGTCAAATTTGTATTATTATTTTTTATTCAACGCTTACAGTAAGTCTCTATATCAACTTAAAACAAATAAAAAATAAATGTTATATGGCATTTCTGTCCAAAACAACTTTTTTTTTTCATAGTAAAACTGAAATATGCAGTATTTAGAGCCCTAAAAGATCAATAATGCAGGATTTTAATCATTTTATAATTTTGAGTAATCACAGTGAAAAGATACATAAAATACTACTAAGTATATTTGGAATCCAAAAGGTGCCCCACTCAGAAAGTCATACATTTTAATTCGTTTTTTTTTTTTTTAAACTTTCAACGCTTAAGTTACCAAAACAACTTCAGATATATCTGTCAATTTTACGTTTTGACTATTATTTTGTTTGTTTTATGCTCTTTTGTCAAAGAAAACTTGGTTTTTATATGGCAACTGCACAATATATGCAATATTTACCACATACAACATATTAAAATGAAATATTTGAACTAATTGGAGCTTTGAAAATAATTCATTATAACAGGGGTGTCAAACTCAAATACAGAGCGGGCCAAAATGTTAAACCGAACAAAGCCGCGGGCCGAGGTTGAACAAATTAACCTTTTAATAGGGACCCAAACAAGTTTTGCCTTGAATATTGAACAAGCGAGGCTTATATAACTTTATAGTGACATGCAAAATCCAGTTTCAAATAATAATAATAATTAAAAAATATCAATGGCATATCAAATAAAATTTAAAGAAAAATTGAATGCCTCCTTTCGGCGGTGGGGTTGAGTGGGGTTGAGGTGGACGGGGTTTGGTGATAGCGGGGGCGTATATTGTAGCATCCCGGAAGAGTTAGTGCTGCAAGGCGTTCTGGGTATTTGTTCTGTTGTGTTTGTGTTGTGTTACGGTGCGGATGTTCTCCCGAAATGTGTCATTCTTGTTTGGTGTGGGTTCACAGTGTGGCACATATTTGTAACAGTGTTAAAGTTGTTTATATGGCCACCCTCAGTGTGACCTGTATGGCTGTTGACCAAGTATGCCTTGCATTCACTTGTGTGTGTGTATAAGCCGCATATATTATGTGACTGGGCCGGCACGCTGTTTGTATGGAGGAAAAGCGGACGTGCAGACAGGTTGTATAGAACGCCAAAGCCAGTGCCTTTAAAGCCAACCCCAAATATTGTTGTTCCGGATGAAATTCGGGAGGGGCACTGAACTTCGGGAGTCTCCAGAGTTTGACACCCATGCATTATATATAACGTGGATTTTTTTTGTCATAATTTTTTTTTTTTTTGAACAATGGCAAAAACAATAATAATAATAATAATAATTGATTGATTGATTGATTGAAACTTGTAATTAGTAGATTGCACAGTTCAATACATATTCCATACAATTGACCAATAAATGGTAACACCCGGATAAGTTTTTCAACTTGTTTAATCATCCATCCATCCATTTCCTACCGCTTATTCCCTTCCGGGGTCGCGGGGGGCGCTGGCGCCTATCTCAGCTACAATCGGGCGGAAGGCGGGGTACACCCTGGACAAGTCGCCACCTCATCACAGGGCCAACACAAATAGACAGACAACATTCACACTCACATTCACACACTAGGGCCAATTTAGTGTTGCCAATCAACCTATCCCCAGGTGCATGTCTTTGGAAGTGGGAGGAAGCCGGAGTACCCGGAGGGAACCCACGCATTCACGGGGAGAACATGCAAACTCCACACAGAAAGATCCCGAGCCTGGATTTGAACCCAGGACCACGTTAATCAATTCATGGTAAAGATGGTTTTTACATGGTAAAATAAAGACAAAAAAAAATAAAAAACAGCCTGCATGGCAGCTTTGAGTCAACATTGCAACTTTTTCGTGTTAGATTTGACCTCATTCCAATTTTTTTAATGTTCTTTTTTATTTTTGCAATAGCATTTCCGGAATGTGTGGCGGGCCGGTAAACAATTAACTGCGGGCCGCAAATTTCCCCCGGGCTGCACTTTGGACACCCCTGATATACAAAGATACAAATAATCGCTATTGCGAAATCTAGTGGACACATTTAGAATAGCTGTTTCTTTTGTTCAAAAATTTTTGGTAAATTTTTATACTTAGCAAACTCATCCCGCGGGCTGGATAAAACCTGTTCGCGGGCCGTACGTTTGACACCCCTGGTATCACGAGTACTAGTCCAAATAAAACAAGTCCATCCAACAATGAATTGATAAACGTGGACCCCGACTTAAAAAAGTTGAAAAACTTATTCGGGTGTTACCATTTAGTGGTCAATAGTATGTAATATAGAGACCCTGCCCCAAGTGGAGGAGTTCAAGTACCTAGGAGTCTTGTTCACGAGTCGGGGAAGAGTGGATCGTGAGATTGACAGGCGGATCGGTGCGCCGTCTTCAGTAATGCGGACGTTGTACCGATCCGTTGTGGTGAAGAAGGAGCTGAGCCGGAAGGCAAAGCTCTCAATTTACCGGTCGATCTACGTTCCCATCCTCACCAATGGTCATGAGCTTTGGGTCATGACCGAAAGGATAAGATCACGGGTACAAGCGGCCGAAATGAGTTTCCAGGTCTCTCCCTTAGAGATAGGGTGAGAAGCTCTGCCATCCGGGAGGAACTCAAAGTAAAGCCGCTGCTCCTTCACATGGAGAGGAGCCAGATGAGGTGGTTCGGGCATCTGGTCAGGATGCCACCCGAACGCCTCCCTAGGGAGGTGTTTAGGGCACATCCAACCGGTAGGAGGCCACGGGGAAGACCCAGGACACGTTGGGAAGACTATGTCTCCCGGCTGGCCTGGGAACGCCTCGGGATCCCCCGGGAAGAACTAGACGAAGTGGCTGGGGAGAGGGAAGTCTGGGTTTCCCTGCTTAGGCTGTTGCCCCCGCGACCCGACCTCGGACAAGCGGAAGATGATGGATGGATGGATGGATGGATGGATGTAATATGTACTGTACTGTGCAATCTACTAATAAAAGTTTCAATCAATCAATCAATGCAATAAGAGTGTGCCTCAGCAGCATTTATCAACAATTCGCTGTCGTTCCTTACCTATCAAAGATGGAGCCTACCCCAGCACTGTGGGCGCTGCTCCTGTGGACGTGGAGGCCCGTGGCCAACAGGATGCCGTCTTTTACCGTGACTGAGCGATGGGAGAAAGACGCGATGAGCAGCTCGTTCCAACCTGGCGTAAACAAGAGAAGACGCCAGCAGATGTCAGTGTTGCTTCAGCTGCAATGCGCCTTTTACTTTGGGCGTTCACTGCTTCATTTGGCTACACCAAAGGTCGGCAAGCCAAAATGTTGAAAGACCCATATTGGACAAAAACTACAAAAAAAAAAATAAATAAATAAAATAAATGTGTCTGGAGCTGCAAAAAATGTAAAGACTTATATACAGTGGGGCAAAAAAGTATTTAGTCAGCCACCGATTGTGCAGGTTCTCTCACTTAAAATGATGACAGAGGTCTGTAATTTTCGTCATAGGTACACTTCAACTGTGAGAGACAGAATGTGAAAAAAAAAATCCAGGAATTCACATTGTAGGAATTTTAAAGAATTTATTTGTAAATTATGGTGGAAAATAAGTATTTGGTCAACCATTCAAAGCTCTCACTGATGGAAGGAGGTTTTGGCTCAAAATCTCACGATACATGGCCCCATTCATTCTTTCCTTAACACGGATCAATCGTCCTGTCCCCTTAGCAGAAAAACAGCCCCAAAGCATGATGTTTCCACCCCCATGCTTCACAGTAGGTATAGTGTTCTTGGGATGCAACTCAGTATTTTTCTTCCTCCAAACACGACGAGTTGAGTTTATACCAAAATGGATACATGGATGATACAGCAGAGGATTGGGAGAATGTCATGTGGTCAGATGAAACCAAAATAGAACGTTTTGGTATACCCGACCTCGGATAAGCGGAAGAAGATGGATGGATGGATGGCGGTTACCACAGCAAGATATAGCGACATTAGCTCGGATTCAGACTCGGATTTCAGCGGTTTAAGCGATTCAACAGATTACGCATGTATTGAAACAGATGGTCGGAGTATGGAGGCAGATAGCGAAAACGAAATTGAAGAAGAAACTGAAGCTATTGAGCGAATAGCTATTGACGCTATTCGACCATAGCATGGGTGTACCTAATGAAGTGGCCCATAGCATGGCTGCCTTATTAGCATCGCCGGTAAAATGTGCGGACCAAACGATCAGGACTTTCGCATCTTGTGACACTGGAGCAACTTAAATATGTCGATTGGTAAGTGTTTGTTTCGCATTACATGTGGTTATCTAGTTTCGAATGTACATATAGCTAGCGTTAATAGCATGTTTAGTGTTCTCGTGGGGCGGTATAGCTCGGTTGGTAGAGTGGCCGTGCCAGCAACTTGAGGGTTGCAGGTTCGATTCCCGCTTCCGCCATCCTAGTCACTGCCGTTGTGTCCTTGGGCAAGACACTTTACCCACCTGCTCCCAGTGCCACCCACACTGGTTTAAATGTAACTTAGATATTGGGTTTCAGTATGTAAAGCACTTTGAGTCACTAGAGAAAAGCGCTATATTAATATAATTCACTTCACAATTCACTCGTGAGACGTGTAAAAACACCAACTCAACACCAAGCCAAACCGGAGTCAATGAAGAGAACGTCGTTGTAAGCTTGACCATTTACTTTTGACAATTCCTTCATAGACAAGATGGTGAAAAACTGAAAAGAACAAGAGACACAACACACTTATTGCCTCTGTACATATTCGTTTACAATGACATATAAAAATGTAACGGTAATGTCGGAAAATGTCCAGCAGAGGGAGACTCCCGTCTGCCTAACTGACTTGAACACATTGTATCTAATTCGACAATTATATTTAACATATCGGCACTATTACACATTTTTAACGTGTCTGACATGTTGTTAACTTAATAAAGACGACTTACGGCATTGCTTCTTCGCCGCTTTGTGTAGGATGGCAACAGAAAGTACTACAGAAGACCACAAAATGTATCTCTAGCTTTCGAACAAATACCGGAAGTCAACCAACAGGAAGTAATTTAGCGGAAGTGACATCATCTAACTGCTGTTTACCGATTATAGCGTGCAATAAATATAAACAACTTTAACTCCAAATTAAAGCATTGCAGAGTTACTAATACAAAATATTAAGTAATACAAAAATATTATCATGTAATTACGTAAATAATATTAACAGTTGACTTCAGGACAACACAGCATGTTAGCATCGATTAGCATAGCATGTTAGCATCGATTAGCTGGCAGTCATGCTGCGACCAAATATGTCTGATTAGCACATAAGTCAACAACATCAACAAAACTCACCTTTGTGATTTAGTTGACTTAATCGTTGCAAATGCATCTGCAGGTTATCCATACATCTCTGTGCCATGTCTGTCATCGCCGGTAAAATGTGAAGACACTCTGGCACATTCAATGGGGGTCTGGCGGCAGATTTCTTGCCTGTGGTGCAACTTGAATCCCTCCCTGTTAGTGTTGTTACACCCTCCGACAACACACCGACGAGGCATGATGTCTCCAAAGTTCCAAAAAAATAGTCGAAAAAACGGAAAATAACAGAGCTGAGTCCCGGTGTTTGTAATGTGTTGAATATGAAAATGGCGGGTGTGTTACCTCGGAGACGTCACCTTCTGACGTCATCGCTACGAGACCGATAAACAGAAAGGCGTTTAATTCGCCAAAATTCACCCATTTAGAGTTCGGAAATCGGTTAAAAAAATACATGGTCTTTTTTCTGCAACATCAAGGTATATATTGACGCTTGCATAGGTGTGGTGAGAATGTTCCCCTTTAAAGCTCATCGAGAGAATGCCAAGAGTGTGCAAAGCCGTAACCAGAGCAAAGGGTGGCTATTTAGAAGAAACTTCAATATAAAGCATGCTTTAAGTTATTTCACATAACTCCACATGTGTTCATTCATAGTTTTGGTGCCTTTAATGACAATCTACAATGTAAATAGTCATGAAAATATAGAAAACCAAATTGAATGAGAAGGTGTGTCCAAACTTTTGGCCTGTACTGTATATACTTCTGACCTTGCAATTAGTTTTATGGAAATAATTTATGACAATAAAAATTTCATCAATAAAAAAGGGTGGCATTATATAGACATACTGGCCTTAGAGGGTTCAAATCCCCAAAATAGGATAAATACTTGATGTGTACGCTTTAGGCAGAAGTACATGTAGTCATAAAAAGTTGACTTTCTTGAATAGGAAAAATAATATATGAAACTGACATGTTTTTGCCCTAAGGACTTTTTAGTGGGAGTTTCTGGTTTGAACATGACGATATCGAAGAATCAATCAATCAATTTTTGTTTATTTATATAGCCCTAAATCACAAGTGTCTCAAAGGGCTGCACAAGCCACAACCACATCCTCGGTTCAGAGCCCACATGAGGGCAAGGAAAAACTCACAACCCAGTGGGATGTTAATGTGAATGACTATGAGAAACCTTGGAGAGGACCGCAGATGTGTGTGTTTTATATGTTAATATGTTGTTTTTGTACAGCAGTTTTTGTGAAAGTGCCATTTTTAGTCATTCTGGTCACATATGAAAGGACTTCTTATGCAGTGTGACCACAGTGAGTAAACAGTACAGATCATGTAAATCTCATGCAACTATCTTAAAAAACCCAAAACCAGTGAAGTTGGCACATTGTGTAATTAATAAATTAAAACAGAATACAATGATTTGCAAATCCTTTTCAACTTGTATTCAATTGAATACAAGATATTTAATGCAAGGACTGACAAACTTATTTATTGGGGCAAATAATCCTTAACTTAGAATTTAATGGCAGCAACACGTTGCAAAAAAGTTGCCACAGGGGCATTTTTACCACTGTGTACATGGCCTTTCCTTTTAACAACACTCAGTAAACGTTTGGGAACTGAGGAGACCAATTTTTGAAGCTTTTCAGGTGGAATTCTTTCCCATTCATGCTTGATGTAGCAGCTTAAGTTGTTCAACAGTCTGGGGGTCTCCATTGTGGTATTTTAGCCTTCATAATGCGCCACACATTTTCAATGGGAGACAGGTCTGGACTACAGGCAGGCCAGTCTGGTAACTGCACTCTTTTACTATGAAGCTGCGCTGTTGTAACACATGGCTTGGCATTGTCTTGCTGAAATAAGCAGGGGCGTCCATGATAACGTTGCTTGGTAGGCAAGATATGTTGCTCCAAAACCTGTATGTACCTTTCAGCATTAATGGTGCCTTCACAGATTTGTAAGTTACCCATGCCTTGGGCACTAATACACCCCCATACCATCACATATGCTGGCTTTTGAACTTTGCGCCTATAACAATCCGGATGGTTGTTTTCCTCTTTGGTCCGGAGGACATGATGCCCACAGTTTCCAAAAACAATTTGAAATGTAGACTCGTCAGAACACGTTTCCACTTTGCGTCAGTCCATCTTGGATCAACGAAGCCGGCGGCGTTTCTGGGTGTTGTTGATAAATGACTTTCGCTTAGCTTAGCAGAGTTTTAAGCCTTAACTTAACAGATGTAGCGACAAACTGTATTACCGACAGTGGTTTTCTGCAGTTTTCCTGAGCCCATGTGGGGATATCCTTTACACGCTAGTGTCACTTGATGCAGTACGGCCTGAGGGATAGAACGTCACCGGCGTTCTGCTGACATGCAGTGATCTATCCAGATTCTCTGAACCTTTGGAAGATATTACGGACCGTAGATGGTGAAATCCCTAAATTCCTTGCAATAGGGCTTCACGGTGGCAGAGGGGTTAGTGCGTCTGCCTCACAATACGAAGGTCCTGCAGTCCTGGGTTCAAATCCAGGCTCGGGATCTTTCTGTGTGGAGTTTGCATGTTCTCCCCGTGAATGCGTGGGTTCCCTCCGGGTACTCCGGCTTCCTCCCGCTTCCAAAGACATGCACCTGGGGATAGGTTGACTGGCAACACTAAATTGGCCCTAGTGTGTGAATGTTGTCCGTCTATCTATGTTGGCCCTGCGATGAGGTGGCGACTTGTCCAGGGTGTACCCCACCTTCCGCCCGATTGTACCTGAGATAGGCGGCAGCGCCCCCCGCGACCCCAAAAAAGGGAACAAGCGGTACAAAAAGGGATGGATGGATGGATAGCTCATTGAACATTGTTGTTCTTAAATTTGCTCACGCATTTGTTCACAAAGTGGTGACCCTCTCCCCGTCCTTGTCTGTGAATGACTGAGCATTTCATGGAAGCTGCTTTTATACCCAATCATGGCACCCACCTGTTCCAAATTAGCCTGCTCACCTGTGGGATGTCCCAAATAAATGTGTGTTGTGCATTCCTCAACTTTCTCAGTCTTTTTTGCCACTCGCGCCAGCTTTTTTGAAACATGTCGCAGGCATCAAGTTCCAAATAAGCTAATATTTGCAAAAAATAACAAAGTTTTCCAGTTTAAATGTTAAGTATCTTGTCTTTGCAGTCTATTGCAGTCTATATTTTAATTTTTTTTTTTTTTCCCCCTTGGCCTCAGTTTGCACCTCCACTCCAGGGCCTAGGCTAAGACCGATTTTTTAATTTCATTTTAATCTTCTATTTTTTTCTCCCCCCCCCCCCCCCCCCCCCACCCCCCTTGTTTACCTGTATGTCATCTTTTTTGTAAGGGGCGCTGGAAGCCGGCAGACCCGTCAGCGATCCTGTTCTGTCTCCCTGTAATGTTTGTCTGATCTTGAATGGGATTGTGCTGAAAATTGTAATTTTCCTGAAGGAACTCTCCTGACGGAATAAATAAAGTACTATCTATCTATCTATCTATCTATCTATCTATCTATTCAATTGACTTTAGGTTGAAAAGGATTTGCAAATCATTGTATTTTGTTTTTGTTTACCAATGTGCCAACTTCACTGGTTTTGGGTTTTGTACATACATACATACATACATACATACATACATACATACATACATACATACATACATACATACATACATACATACATACATACATACATACATACATACAAACAGCATATAGTACAAACAGCGGATTCAGATATGCATGATGTTGAGGTGGATGGTTACCTGCTCGTAATAAGATGACCTGGTCGTCGAGGGGGAGTTCTGAGAAGTGTGGGATCCTCTTGGCCCACTCCACTAAAGTGAAGAGTTGCTTGTCGGCAGCTTGGCAGATGTTGGTGACGGGGTCGTTGGTCTACGAGCAAAGCGGGAATACCAGAAGAAAAGTCATGATGAAATTTCGAGGCTGATTTGCACAACGCCTTTGGCTCGCCCCGTGTGCATGTTGGATCAAATCGACGTCATTTGGGATTCATTCTTTCATGACAGGAGAAAAGGCTGAAGATTTGACCTTCCGCCTCAATTACCTCAGGCTCAAAAACAACAGCAATCTTAAAGGAAAATGATCTTCTACATTTGAGCAAGAGCAGTTGCCTTGTTTGTTCAAATGAAAATCAATAGTTTTCTTCATTTGATATGAAACTGACATTTGGAAACAGGTAAAACGTGCTTACTGGTAAAACCAAAAACATCTTGTGGGTGGAGCCCAAAAACAATAACATTCTTGCTGAACTGTTAGTTGAAACAATTAGTTCAAGGTGCACGAAAAAAAACATGATTTGACCGTTGACCTTAATACTGTCCCTGCTTGGATGTAAAACAACTCGTTTACTGTATGTACATCTGCAACTACAGAGTGTCCCCACTGCGGGATGACTGAACTTTATCCGATCCTATCCTATATCAATGATATCAATAACTAGATGAGGCAATTCCTGGAGGAATTGTGTGTGAATGCTCCAATGCTGAAGTTGAACTGAAATCCTGGATTTTTTTTTTTTTCTTTTTTGAATCGTTGAAGTCCAGCACACAATTCCCAAACAGGCTGAATATTTTGAGGTTGGAACAGGTTGAATCGGATGAAAAATGTAGTGTTGTAATAATTATGTGTAAGTTATCACAAAAGTTTCCGCTTTTCGGAAACTTCCGCCGAGCAGACAGAGGCTGTCTTTGTTGTACCAAGCTATCCATCCATCCATCATCTTCCGCTTATCCGAGGTCGGGTCGCGGGGGCAACAGCCTAAGCAGGGAAGCCCAGACTTCCCTATCTCCAGCCACTTCGTCTAGCTCTTCCCGGGGGATCCCGAGGCGTTCCCAGGCCAGCCGGGAGACACAGTCTTCCCAACGTGTCCTGGGTCTTCCCCGTGGCCTCCTACCGGTTGGACGTGCCCTAAACACCTCCCTAGGGAGGCGTTCGGGTGGCATCCTGACCAGATGCCCGAACCACCTCATCTGGCTCCTCTTGATGTGAAGGAGCAGCGGCTTTACTTTGAGTTCCTCCCGGATGGCAGAGCTTCTCACCCTATCTCTAAGGGAGAGACCTGGAAACTCATTTCGGCCGCTTGTACCCGTGATCTTATCCTTTCGGTCATGACCCAAAGCTCATGACCATAGGTGAGGATGGGAACGTAGATCGATTGATAAATTGAGAGCTTTGCCTTCCGGCTCAGCTCCTTCTTCACCACAACGGATCGATACAACGTCCGCATTACTGAAGACGCCGCACCGATCCGCCTGTCGATCTCACGATCCACTCTTCCCCCACTCGTGAACAAGACTCCTAGGTACTTGAACTCCTCCACCTGGGGCAGGGTCTCCTCCCCAACCCGGAGATGGCACTCCACCCTTTTCCGGGCGAGAACCATGGACTCGGACTTGGAGGTGCTGATTCTCATTCCGGTCGCTTCACACTCGGCTGCGAACCGATCCAGTGAGAGCTGAAGATCCCGGTCAGATGAAGCCATCAGGACTACATCATCTGCAAAAAGCAGAGACCTAATCCCGTGGCCACCAAACCGGATCCCCTCAACGCCTTGGCTGCGCCTAGAAATTCTGTCCATAAAAGTTATGAACAGAATCGGTGACAAAGGACAGCCTTGGCTAAAGGTTTGTCAAATTTCATTGTGTATGATGGGAGAAGATGGGAGGGGTTATCTATTTTGATCCAAGACCTGTCCAAGCTCGATCCAGGACCAGTCCAAGCCCGAGGCATCTTTTTATTTTGTGTTAATGTGACCGAAAAAAAATGGCTGTTTACATACCCCCCATTCCTTTAGAAACAGCTGTTGTTATGTAAACAGGGAAAGTCCAAATAAATAGAGGTGGCGTACAGTCTTTAGCCAGAGCGTGATGGAGACAGTACAAGAGTACAGCCCAGACGTTTCTCTTCAAATCGAGCCAAATTTAATTCTGTCTCTGTTTAATTCCTTGCTCCGTGTCTTGTTTACTAAATGTCATCAGTGTTTGAACCTGACAGTAGGAATTTGGGAACTTTGAAAAATGTCCCATTGATTTCAATGGGAATTTTCAAACAATTTGGGGATTTCGGGAAAAGCGGGAATTTTTATGAAAATGGTAATAAAAAAACTTCGATGGCTAGAATGAGTTGAAATGGTTGAGGTTGACATTTTCAATCAAATCGGACAAGAAATGTTGAAGTAGTTACATGTTGAATTGAGAAATGGAATTGTGGGATTCCTGGAATTTGGGGAAAACTGGGATTTTTTTTCCGTTCCAAAAAACTTTTTTTTTTTTTTTCCCCCCTGATTAATAGGAATGTTTTGACTATGGAACGGTTGAAGTGAGTTGAAAAATGTAGGTGGAGTAGTCGCCAGAGAAAAAAGGGTGGAAACAGGGCTTTGGAAAACCAGGAATTCTGGAAAATCCTGGAATTTTTTGGAACTTGGAAAAAAGGCAGCTTGAATTTTTCATCTTGTGTTAAATACAAATACAAATCTGTTATTTTCTTGCTTTGACCTAAAACAACAGGTTCAGGTGTCATTATTGATTTGACCTTTGACCTCAGTTACCATGAAACATCTTGGTGTGTGTGTGTGTGTGTGTGTGTGTTGAATAGAGTTACAAAATCAATACAGTTCTTGCTTTGATGTCAAACATCAGGTTGAAAAAAATGCATTTGCTTAAAAAAGAAGTCCATTGATTTATGTTTTTTTTAAAGAAATTATCTTGTGGAAGGTATCACCCAAAATCAATAAACCTATCTTTGTTATAATGTATATTTTCTGCTGGATCTACAGTACTCTCTATTTAATGCTGCAGCTCTTACATATACTGTAATATTGTACATGGTCGTTGTTATATATTGTATATATTACATAAAAATATAATATAGTAATATAATGCATCCATCTTTTACCAGTTGTCAGTATATATGATATACTGTACTGTATATACAGTGGGGCAAAAAGGTATTTAGTCAGCCACCGATTGTGCAAGTTCTCCCACTTAAAATGATGACAGAGGTCTGTAATTTTCATCATAGGTACACTTCAACTGTGAGAGACAGAATATGAAAAAAAAAATCACATTGTAGGAATTTTAAAGAATTTATTTGTAAATTATGGTGGAAAATAAGTATTTGGTCAACCATTCAAAGTTCTCACTGATGGAAGGAGGTTTTGGCTCAAAATCTCACGATACATGGCCCCATTCATTCTTTCCTTAACACGGATCGATCGTCCTGTCCCCTTAGCAGAAAAACAGCCCCAAAGCATGATGTTTCCACCCCCATGCTTCACAGTAGGTGTGGTGTTCTTGGGATGCAACTCAGTATTCTTCGTCCCCCAAACACGACCAGTTGAGTTTATACCAAAATGGATACGTCCATCATCTCAGGAAGCCATCAAGTTTACAGTATTTTTGGACCACTTGGATTGTAAAGTGCGTTAAAAGGCTCATATTTATTTTTCTACATTTCAAACGCGTACAGAACATGTAATGGTGGTTCATCGCTCAAAAGTTTGCTCAGATGATGTTTTACGGGGTGTTTTGGAGCCGCCTTGTGACTGTCTCTTTTTGTGGGCAGTCCTACTTACGTGCCTCCACTTCAACAACGTAATCTACCGTCATCTTTGTTGTAGCGTTAGTTTTTAGCGCTTCCATAGCGAGTCTACTGACAGATATAAGTTAGAACTGTTCACTAATTAGAAATGGCAACAGTGAAGTGAATTATATTTATATAGCGCTTTTCTCTAGTGACTCAAAGCACTTTTACATAGTGAAACGTAATATTTAAGCTCCATTTAGACCAGTGCGGGTTGCACGGGGAGCAGGTGGGTGAAGTGTCTTTGCCCAAGGACACAATGGCAGTGACTGGGATGGCGAAGGCGGGGATGGAACCTGGAATCCTCACTGCGTGGCGCAGTGGAAGAGTGGTCGTGCGCAACCCGAGGGCCCCTGGTTCAAATCCCACCTAGTACCAACCTCGTCACGTCCGTTGTGTCCTGAGCAAGACACTTCACCCTTGCTCCTGATGGGTGCTGGTTGGCGCCTTGCATGGCAGCTCCCTCCATCAGTGTGTGAATGTGTGTGTAAATGTGGAAGTAGTGTCAAAGCGCTTTGAGAACCTTGAAGGTAGAAAAGCGCTATACAAGTACAATTTATTTATATTTATTTATTATTTATTTATACATGGATGATACAGCAGAGGATTGGGAGGATGTCATGTGGTCAGATGACACCAAAATATGTAAACCATAATTTACAAATCAATTCTTTAAAATTCTTACAATGTGAATTCCTGGATTTTTTTTCCACATTCTGTCTCTCCCAGTTGAAGTGTACCTATGATGAAAATTACAGACCTCTGTCATCATTTTAAGTGGGAGAACTTGCACAATCGGTGGCTGACTAAATACTTTTTTGCCCCACTGTATATATATGTAAATATTACATAAACTCTCTCCTTTGAGTCACACATTAAAAGCGTTACTAAAACGGCCTTCTTTCATCTCCGTAATATCGCTAAAATTCGCTCCGTTTTGTCCACTAAAGACGCTGAGATCATTATCCATGCGTTTGTTACGTCTCGTCTCGACTACTGTAACGTATTATTTTCGGGTCTCCCCATGTCTAGCATTAAAAGATTACAGTTGGTACAAAATGCGGGCTGCTAGACTTTTGACAAGAACAAGAAAGTTTGATCACATTACGCCTGTACTGGCTCACCTGCACTGGCTTCCTGTGCACTTAAGATGTGACTTTAAGGTTTTACTACTTACGTATAAAATACTACACGGTCTAGCTCCAGCCTATCTTGCCGATTGTATTGTACCATATGTCCCGGCAAGAAATCTGCCTTCAAAAGACTCCGGCTTATTAGTGATTCCTAGAGCTTCAAAAAAAGTCTGCGGGCTATAGAGCGTTTTCCGTTCGGGCTCCAGTACTCTGGAATGCCCTCCCGGTAACAGTTCGAGATGCTACCTCAGTAGAAGCATTTAAGTCTCATCTTAAAACTCATCTGTATACTCTAGCCTTTAAATAGACCTCCTTTTAGACCAGTTGATCTGCCGCTTCTTTTCTTTCCTCCTATGTCCCCCCTCCCTTGTGGAGGGGGTCGGTCCGATGACCATGGATGAAGTACTGACTGTCCAGAGTCGAGACCCAGGATGGACCGCTCGTCGGGACCCAGGATGGACCGCTCGCCTGTATCGGTTGGGGACATCTCTACGCTGCTGATCCGCTTGAGATGGTTTCCCTGTGGACGGGACTTTCGCGGCTGTGTTGGAGCCACTATGGATTGAACTTTCACAGTATCATGTTAGACCCGCTCGACATCCATTGCTTTCGGGTCCCTAGAGGGGGGGGGTTGCCCACATCTGAGGTCCTCTCCAAGGTTTCTCATAGTCAGCATTGTCACTGGCTTCCCACTGGATGTGAATTCTCCCTCCCCACTAGGTGTGAGTTTTCCTTGCCCCCCTTTTGTGGGTTCTTCCGAGGATGTTGTAGTCGTAATGATTTGTGCAGTCCTTTGAGACATTTGTGATTTGGGGCTATATAAATAAACATTGATTGATTGATTGATATTGCGACTACGGTACAATTTTTATGTACTTTATATCTGCATTTGTGATGACTGGTGGGCATGGTAATGCCGGGTTTGTCCCTCGGTGGATGCGATGACGTGAACACAACAAAAGGTAGGATCTTAAAATATTTATTTAACAAAAAGAGAGCTCTGAAGAGAAATGCTGGAGCTAATAAAAGGCAAACCAAAAACGCTTGTACGAAAACTAGGAAATACCAAACAGAAAACTAAACTTGGCATGAAAGCACAAACGAAAAAAACAAATCATCAGTATGAAAACTGGAATAATCAAGTGGCATAGCGGGAGAGCTAGCGAGAATAAAAGTCGAAAAAAGTAGCAGTCGTCACTTGTTGCATGTGAGCAATTTATGAACCCAGGAAGAAATGAACAAAGAGGCTGTTTTAAATAGGAGGGTGATTAGACGAAACAGGTGTGTGTGGACCGGGATTGGCAGGTGGACTGATGAGTTACCATGGTGACAGGCTAAAACAGGAAATAAAGAGTCGGAGAAATATATAACATGGAAAAATAAATAGTGTTAGATCTGATCAGCAGATCGCAACAGCATTATCCTTTCCATCCTTACACTTTCCATCCTTTGTAACTGAGCTACTGTGTGGAGCAATGTCCCTTGTGGATAAATAAAGTTGGTCTAAGTCTAAGTTTATTTACACATATTTCTTATTTTTACAAATCATGCTTGTTTTAAAGTAATTTGATTAAACAGCAATAGTTTAAATGACTGTATATTTGGTATTTTTTGCTAATATTATTGGTGTATCGTTTAAAATATCGTTTTTCACTTCCTATCAACGTAGTTGTGCTCGATTTAGTTTGCTCCTTTTTCGACTGGAGAGTAACTGTCGTAAATGTGACAATGTTTTATTTTGAAAGGTCGAACGGGGCACGGAGCAACAGCGTTTGAACGTATATGTAAATTAGACCAAAGACGTCCTTGCGCCTCAATGACGTCATCTGTATTATTTTTTTTTGCTACTCTTGTTACCGTTCGTCAGGAAGAAAAGTGAAAATAAACCCTGTCCTTTTTTGGATACTTTGGGATCGGCGTCAGCCTGTCGTTATTGCGGGACGCAGGAACCAAAAGAAAACCACGCGTCGGAAACTTCACGAGGAATCGACAAAGAAAGGTGAGTTGCCGTTACAGACATCGAGCAGGACTAAAAATCAATACTGCTCTTGCTATTTGCTCTTTGACCTCCACCAACTAATCTGGAATAAGATTCCAAATCAGTAGTGTTCCTGCTTAAATGAAGAACAGTCCATAAAAACTCGAAAATATTCTTATTGATGTGACCTTTGACACCAATTACCTTACAGATCTTGTGGCGGGTACAGTCGTGGTCAAAAGTTGACGTACACTTGTAAAGAACATAAAGTCATGGCTGTCTTGAGTTTCCAATATTTTTTACAACTCTTATATATTGTGAAGTAAAGTGAATTATATTTATATAGCGCTTTTCTCTAGTGACTCAAAGCGCTTTACACAGTGAAACCCAATATCTAAGTTATATTTTTCAAACTAGTGTGGGTGGCATTGGGAGCAGGTGGGTAAAGTGTTTTGCCCAAGGACACAACGGCAGTGACTAGGTTGGTAAAAACGGGGATCGAACCTGGAACCCTCAAGTTGCTCTACCAACCGAGCTATACAGCTCCGTTTTTGTTTCATCTGACATCACACGGACAGAGATAAGACCTTCTGGAGGAAAGTTCTGTGGTCAGATGAAACAAAAATTCAGCGGTTTGCCCACAATACCCAGCGACATGCTTGGAAGAGAAAAGGTGAGGCCTTTAATCGCAGGAACACCCTACCTACTGTCAAGCATGGTGGTGGTAGTATTATGATCTGGGCCTGTTACGGACAAAGATAAGACCTTCTGGAGGAAAGTTCTGTGGTCAGATGAAACAAAAATTCAGCGGTTTGCCCACAATACCCAGCAACATGCTTGGAAGAGAAAAGGTGAGGCCTTTAATCTCAGGAACACCATGCCTACCGTCAAGCATGGTGGTGGTAGTATTATGATCTGGGCCTGTTACGGACAAAGATAAGACCTTCAGGAGGAAAGTTCTGTGGTCAGATGAAACAAAAATTCAGCGGTTTGCCCACAATACCCAGCAACATGCTTGGAAGAGAAAAGGTGAGGCCTTTAATCGCAGGAACACCATGCCTACCGTCAAGCATGGTGGTGGTAGTATTATGATCTGGGCCTGTTACGGACAAAGATAAGACCTTCTGGAGGAAAGTTCTGTGGTCAGATGAAACAAAAATTCAGCTGTTTGCCCACAATACCCAGCAACATGCTTGGAAGAGAATTAGATTAGATTAGATTAGATTAGATAGTACTTTATTTATTCCGTCAGGAGAGTTCTTTCAGGAAAATTAAAATGTTCAGCACAATCCCATTCAAGTTTAGACAAACATTACAGGGAGACAGAACAGGATCGCTGACGGGTCTGCCGGCTTCCAGCGCCCCTTACAAAAAAGATGAGATAAAGGTAAACAAAGGGGGGGAGGGGGGAAGAAAAAAATAGAAGATTAAAATAAAATTTAAAAAATCGGTCTTTGCCTGCGCCTGGAGAGGAGGTGCGGACTGAGGCCAAGGGAAAAAAGGTGAGGCCTTTAATCTCAGGAACACCATGCCTACCGTCAAGCATGGTGGTGGTAGTATTATGATCTGGGCTTGTTTTGCTGCCAATGGAACTGGTGCTTTACAGACAGTAAGTGGGACAATGAAAAGAAAGGTTACCTCCAAATTCTTTAGGAGAACTTAAAGTCATCAACACGGAGGTTGGGTCTTGGCCGCAGTTGGGTGTTCCAACAGGACAAAGGAATGGCTAAATCAGGCTAGAATTTAGGTTTTAGAATCGCCTTCCCAAAGTCTTGACTTAAACGTGTGGACAATGCTGAAGAAATAAGTCTATGTCAGAAAACCAACAAATTTAGCTGAAGAGGCGTGGTCAAAAATTCAACCAGAAGCTTGTGGATGTCAGGATTTGTTTTGCTTCTTCTACGCAAAGAACGATTTGCACGAGCCAGACGTGAATGTAATTTTATTATTAAACAAACAGACTAAAACAAAAGGCAAACAAACGGCGCGCACGAGAGCGGAAAACTTGGCTAATGAAAAAACAAAAAGACTAGCACAGAGGCTATAACTTTAAACATGAAACCAAAACTTGCACTGTGGCATAAACAATAAAAAACTTACGTGGCGTGGTCTGAAAACAAACAGCAAAAGGCATGAAGGTAGAAACATGGAATTGTAGTTTCGATATCAGAAGGTAGGGTACAATACGATACAAAGTTGCCAGGACAACGACAGAAAACGAATGGCTTAAATAAGGACATGACAATGATTAGTAACAGGTGTAGGGCTTAGGACAGGGGCGGGACTTGGAGACCAGGTGGAAACTAATGAGTTGGCATGAAGACGAAAACAAACCAGGAAGTGCAAAAACAGAACTGAATGTCCAAAAACCAAAACATAACATGACCAAACATAAAACCTGATTCACAGGCGTGACAGTGGATGGCTACAAAAAGCGCCTTATTGCAGTGAAACTTACCAAAGGACATGTAACCAAATATTAACATTGCTGTAGGTCAGGGGTCACCAACCTTTTTGAAACCAAGAGGTACTTCTTGGGTACTGATTAATGCGAAGGGCTACCAGTTTGATACACACTTAAATAAATTGCCAGAAATAGCCAATTTGCTCAATTTACCTTTAATAAATAAATCTATATCCATCCATCCATCCATTTTCTGCCGCTTATTCCCGTTCGGGGTCGCGGGGGGCGCTGGCGCCTATCTCAGCTACAGTCGGGCGGAAGGCGGGGTACACCCTGGACAAGTCGCCACCTCATCGCAGGGCCAACACAGACAGACAGACAACATTCACACTCACATTCACACATATATATATAAAAAAAATTGGTATTTCCGTCTGTCATTCCGTCGTACATTTTTTTTCCTTTTACGGAAGGTTTTTTGTAGAGAATAAATGATGAAAAAAACACTTAATTGAACGGTTTAAAAGAGGAGAAAACACGAAAAAAATGAAGATAAAATTTTGAAACATAGTTTATCTTCAATTTTGACTCTTTAAAATTCAAAATTTAACTGACATATATGAAGAGAAAAACTAACTAATTGGAATATTTTTGAAAAAAATTTAAAAAAATAATTTATGGAACATCATTAGTAATTTTTCCTGATTAAGATTAATTTTAGAATTTGGATGACGGGTTTTGAAAAGGTTAATATGCACTTTGTTAGAATATATAACAAATTGGACCAAGCTATATTTTTAAATAAGACAAATCATTATTTCTTCCAGATTTTCCAGAACAAAAATTTTAAAAGAAATTCTTAAGACTTTGAAATAAGATTTAAATGTGATTTTACAGATTTTCTAGATTTGCCGGAATAATTATTTTGAATTTTAATCATAATAAGTTTGAAGACATATTTCACAAATATTCTTCGTCGAAAAAACAGAAGCTAAAATGAAGAATTAAATTAAAATGTATTTATTATTCTTTACAATAAAAAAAATTAATTTACTTGAACATTGATTTAAATTGTCAGGAAAGAAGAGGAAGGAATTTAAAAGGTAAAAAGGTATACGTGTTTAAAAATCCTAAAA
This sequence comes from Nerophis ophidion, assembly GCF_033978795.1. Taxonomy (NCBI): domain Eukaryota; kingdom Metazoa; phylum Chordata; class Actinopteri; order Syngnathiformes; family Syngnathidae; genus Nerophis; species Nerophis ophidion. The sequence continues at coordinate 30,117,170 of NC_084636.1, read as the reverse complement.
TCCTTTTTAAGGTTGTATTTTTTCTCTAAAATTGTCTTTCTGAAAGTTATAAGAAGCAAAGTAAAAAAAAAATTAATGAATTTATTTAAACAAGTGAAGACCAAGTCTTTAAAATATTTTCTTGGATTTTCAAATTCTATTTGAGTTTTGTCCATCCATTTTCTACCGATTATTCCCTTTCGGGGTCGCGGGGGGCGCTGGCGCCTATCTCAGCTACAATCGGGCGGAAGGCGGGGTACTACCCTGGACAAGTCGCCACCTCATCGCAGGGCCAACACAGATAGACAGACAACATTCACACTCACATTCACACACTAGGGTCAATTTAGTGTTGCCAATCAACCTATCCCCAGGTGCATGTCTTTGGAAGTGGGAGGAAGCCGGAGTACCCGGAGGGAACCCACGCATTCACGGGGAGAACATGCAAACTCCACACAGAAAGATCCCGAGCCTGGATTTGAACCCAGGACTGCAGGAACTTCATATTGTGAGGCAGACGCACTAACCCCTCTGCCACCGTGAAGCCTATTTGAGTTTTGTCTCTCTTAGAATTAAAAATGTCGAGCAAAGCGAGACCAGCTTGCTAGTAAATAAATACAATTTTAAAAATAGAGGCAGCTCACTGGTAAGTGCTGCTATTTGTGTTATTTTTAGAACAGGCCAGCGGGCGACTCATCTGGTCCTTACGGTCGTTGGTATGTATACTTTTGACCCAGCAGATTGGGTCATATTTTCAGTAGACCCATAATAAAGTCATAAAATAACAAAACTTCATGGATGTTTTTTGTGAGCAACAAGTATGTGCTCCAATCACTCTATCACAAAAAAATAAGAGTTGTAGAAATGATTGGAAACTCAAGACAGCCATGACATTATGTTCTATACAAGTGTACGTAAACTTTTGACCACGACTGTATCTCCTGAAAGCCAAAGCCCTTTTGCCATTTTCTGTGTTTAAAATGCAACTCGTCTTACCGAGTTACCGGGGCTGCTGTCGGAGTACGTCTCGGTTTTGGGCTCCACGGCCAGCTCGGCGTCCAGGATCTTGTCCACAGGCATGTCTTCGTTGAAAGCGCCGGTGGACTCCACCTCGCTCTCCCCCCGCTCTTTCCCACGCTGCCTCTCCTCCTGCACGGCTGCATTTTGAAAACCAGGGTTAGTTCCGTGACAAGTTTGCTTTCCATTGATCCGTGCATATTGTAAGACATATACTCTCATTTACTCAACCAGGTGAAACACTAAAAGGTGAATGTTTTTTTTTTTCAGATAGCATAGCACAGTGGAGGGCTTCACGGTGGCAGAGGGGTTAGTGCGTCTGCCTCACAATACGAAGTTCCCGCAGTCCTGGGTTCAAATCCAGGCTCGGGATCTTTCTGTGTGGAGTTTGCATGTTCTCCCCGTGAATGCGTGGGTTCCCTCCGGGTACTCCGGCTTCCTCCCACTTCCAAAAACATGCACCTGGGGATAGGTTGATTGGCAACACTAAATTGGCCCTAGTGTGTGAATGTGAGTGTGAATGTTGTCTGTCTATCTGTGTTGGCCCTGCGATGAGGTGGCGACTTGTCCAAGGTGTACCCTGCCTTCCGCCCGATTGTAGCTGAGATAGGCGCCAGCGCCCCCCGCGACCCCGAAAGGGAATAAGCGGTAGGAAATGGATGGATGGATAGCACAGTGGTTCTCAAATGGGGGTACGCGTACCCCTGGGGGTACTTGAAGGCATGCCAAGGGGTACCTGATATTTTTTTTAAATATTCTAAATCCATCCATTTTCTACCGCTTATTCCCTTTCGGGGTCGCGGGGGTCGCGGGGGGCGCTGGCGCCTATCTCAGCTACAATCGGGCGGAAGGCGGGGTACACCCTGGACAAGTCGCCACCTCATCGCAGGGCCAACACAGATAGACAGACAACATTCACACTCACATTCACACACTAGGGCCAATTTAGTGTTGCCAATCAACCTATCCCCAGGTGCATGTCTTTGGAAGTGGGAGGAAGTCGGAGTACCCGGAGGGAACCCACGCATTCACGGGGAGAACATGCAAACTCCACACAGAAAGATCCCGAGCCTGGATTTGAACCCAGGACTGCAGGAACTTCGTATTGTGAGGCAGACGCGCTAACCCCTCTGCCACCTAAAAATAGCAACAATTCAAAAATCCTTGATAAATATATTTATTGAATAATTCTTCAATAAAACATAAAATGTATGTTCATAAACTGTGCAAAGAAATACGACCATGCAATATTCAGTGTTGACAGCTAGTTCCATAATTATTGATGTTAAAGATTTCTTTTTTTGGTGAAGAAATGTTTAGAATGAAGTTCATGAATCCCCAAAGAGGGCACTTTAAGTTGATGATTACTTCTATGTGTAGAAATCTCTATTTCTAATTGAATCACTTGTTTATTTTTCAACAAGTTTTCAGTTATTTTTATATCTTTTTTTCCAAAATAGTTCAAGAAAGACCACTACAAATGAGCAATATTTTTGCACTGTTATACAATTTAATAAATCAGACACTGATGACATAGTGCTGTATTTTACTTCTTTATCTCTTTTTTAAACCAAAAATGCTTTGCTCTGATTAGGGGGTACTTGAATTAAAAAAAATGTTCACAGGGGGTACATCCCTGCTCTAGCGGGTGACTTTTCAAATGATGCTACAAATTAGTGGTACTTTTTGCCGCATACTTGACGTATCACGGTTGTCTGTTCAACATCTTCCCGCTTGAAGCCAAACCACTGCTGTTTTTCTTGGGAATTAATTATTCATCCTCCATTTTTTACCAGATTCACACCTTCTCTCTCTCTCTCATATTACCACTCGCACCGCTCCGCAAGCACCACCCGCCACAGCTAACTTTACCCATGCTGCTACCTCTCTGCTCGGCAAGGGCGTACGACGTTGCACGAGCGACACTATGTGACGTATGTAAGAAGGTGCGCTTGTTTTATGCCTCTTTGAGGAGGGACAAGAAGGAGTGGGAAGAGCTTGTCCGCAGCTAAAAGCAACTGTGTGAGAACGTATACTCCAATACTCACGAAATAGTCATTTTCTACAAACCCGCGATATATCGAGTATATGCGATGTATCGCCCAGCCCTATGTGTATTTTAGTACCTTCTCTCTTCATGCCCATGGCTAGGCACTTCTGGTAGCGACAGTACTGGCAGCGGTTGCGCTGGCGCTTGTCAATCAGGCACTCTTTGCTGTCCCGACAGGTGTAGGTGAGATCTTTGCGGACGGTCCTCTTGAAGAAGCCTTTGCATCCCTCACAGCTGTACACGCCGTAGTGTTTGCCTGCGTGGAAAACAAACATCCTTTGTTAAAGGCCTACTGAAACCCACTACTACCGACCACGCAGTCTGATAGTTTATACATCAATGATGAAATATTAACATTGCAACACATGCCAATACGGCCGGTTTAGTTTACTAAATTGCAATTTTAAATTTCGCGCCAAAGTATCCGGCTGAAACGTCTCGGTATGATGACGCGTGCACGTGACGTCACGCATTGTAGAGGACATTTTGTTCCAGCTGTAACTCATCTGTTTTCATCGCATAATTCCACAGTATCCTGGACATCTGTGTTGCTGAAACTCTACATGCCCCTAAAGCTGACCAAGCGTAGAAGCGTGTCTTAATGAAATTAAACAATGGATGTCCGCTAACTTTTTGCAACTTAACGCCAAAAAAACGGAAATGCTGATTATCGGTCCTGCTAGACACCGACCTCTATTTAATAATACAACTTTAACATTTGACAACCAAATAATAAAACAAGGTGACTCGGTAAAAAATCGGGGTATTATCTTTGACCCAACTCTCTCCTTTGAGTCACACATTAAAAGCGTTACTAAAACGGCCTTCTTTCATCTCCGTAATATCGCTAAAATTCGCTCCATTTTGTCCACTAAAGACGCCGAGATCATTATCCATGCGTTTGTTACGTCTCACCTCGACTACTGTAACGTATTATTTTCGGGTCTCCCCATGTCTAGCATTAAAAGATTACAGTTGGTACAAAATGCGGCTGCTAGACTTTTGACAAGAACAAGAAAGTTTGATCACATTACGCCTGTACTGGCTCACCTGCACTGGCTTCCTGTGCACTTAAGATGTGACTTTAAGGTTTTACTACTTACGTATAAAATACTACACGGTCTAGCTCCATCCTATCTTGCCGATTGTATTGTACCATATGTCCCGGCAAGAAATCTGCGTTCAAAAGACTCCGGCTTATTAGTGATTCCCAAAGCCCAAAAAAAGTCTGCGGGCTATAGAGCGTTTTCCGTTCGGGCTCCAGTACTCTGGAATGCCCTCCCGGTAACAGTTCGAGATGCTACCTCAGTAGAAGCATTTAAGTCTCACCTTAAAACTCATCTGTATACTGTAGCCTTTAAATAGACCTCCTTTTTAGACCAGTTGATCTGCCGCTTCTTTTCTTCCTCCTATGTCCCCCCCTCCCTTGTGGAGGGGGGGACATAGGAGAAAGAAAATGACCATGGATGAAGTACTGGCTGTCCAGAGTCGAGACCCAGGATGGACCGCTCGTCGGGACCCAGGATGGACCGCTCGCCTGTATCGATTGGGGACATCTCTACGCTGCTGATCCGCCTCCGCTTGAGATGGTCTCCTGTGGACAGGACTCTCGCTGCTGTCTTGGATCCGCTTTGATCTGAACTCTCGCAACTGTGTTGGATCCATTATGGATTGAACTTTCACAGTATCATGTTAGACCCGCTCGACATCCATTGCTTTCCTCCTCTCCAAGGTTCTCATAGTCATCATTGTCACCGACGTCCCACTGGGTGTGAGTTTTCCTTGCCCTTATGTGGGCCTACCGAGGATGTCGTAGTGGTTTGTGTTGGGGTTTGTGCAGCCCTTTGAGACACTAGTGATTTAGGGCATCGTCGCCACCCGTCGACTGGTGCTGAAGAAAGGTGCGGGGCCGATCTTCAGGTTGTACAGGTACGACCATACAATCTCACTAAAACACTAGTAACACAAAAAGCCGATTAGGCAATTTCCAGAATTATCCTAGTAAATTTGTCTAATGACATCTAAATTGCTCCCACTGTATAGTCTTTTTATTTTCTAGTCCTTCACTCTCACTTTCCTCATCCAGGGATCTTTCATCCTCACTCAAATTAATGGGGAAATCGTCGCTTTTTCGGTCCGAATCGCTCCCGCAACTGGTGGCCATGATTGTAAACAATGTTCAGATGTGAAGGAGCTCCACAACCCGTGACGTCACGTTCTGCTACTTCCGGTACAGGCAAGGCTTTTTTTATCAGCACCAAAAGTTGCAAACTTTATCGTCGATGTTCTCTACTAAATCCTTTCAGCAAAAATAAGGCAATATCGCAAAATGATCAAGTATGATACACAGAATGGACCTGCTATCCCCGTTTAAATAAGAAAATCTAATTTCAGTAGGCCTTTAAAGGAATGTTTTTATACGGATGAAGCCTTCCCTCCTGCCATTACCTGAGGAGCGGTCCCCGCAGATGGCACAGATGTGTTTGGACATCCCGCCCGGGCTGGTGCACTGGTAGTTGATGCTCCCCAGGTTCTGCAGGCCCGGCGGAGGTTTGATGTCCTCTGAGCTGCTGACGCTGTTCATAGAATTCATCTGTCATGGGAAAAAAAAGAGGACAGGAAGTAAGAGTGAACTGTGGTCTCCTGACTTGTTCCTACTTCGTGTTTTTTTATTTTTAATATGTCTCCGTTTCCTCTCAGTCACACAAGCTTTTGTGGTGAAAGTGTCTGAGGTTGCAATCGTGTGTCATGGTTTAGGTTTCTTAAGGTTGGTCACGTGCTGGTGTAGTTGCACAGCAGAGACAGACGGGGGCGCCACCGCAGTCCTCTGTGGGTAATAACGAGAGCTGTTGACTTTTGCACACGCATGGCCTCACCCGTACTGTTCTTGTCCAAAATTTCAAGAGGCATGATGAATTCATCCCGACCGGCAATATGCAGTCTCAGCGCTGTTTTATTAACCTTTTGCCACCGTGGTCATTTTGATATAGCGAAACAATAAAAAGACATTACATTATTGATTAGGGTTCCACTCCATTAAGGTTAACCTTTGGTCCTCACGGGAAGTATGTTTTACTGGAGCAATCTATGGCAAGGAGGCAAGAACGAATGGTTCATTTAACAACAAAACAATAATGATACACTATGTTGCCAAAAGTATTTGGCCACCTGCCTTGATTCAAATATGAACTTGAAGTGCCATCCAATTCCTAATCCATCCATCCATCCATCCATCTTCTTCCGCTTATCCGAGGTCGGGTCGCGGGGGCAACAACCTAAGCATGGAAACCCAGACTTCCCTTTCCCCAGCCACTTCGTCTAGCTCTTCCCGGGGGATCCCGAGGCGTTCCCAGGCCAGCCGGGAGACATAGTCTTCCCAAGGTGTCCTGGGTCTTCCCCGTGGCCTCCTACCGATTAGACGTGCCCTAAACACCTCCCTAGGGAGGCGTTCGGGTGGCATCCTGACCAGATGCCCGAACCACCTCATCTGGCTCCTCTCGATGTGAAGGAGCAGCGGCTTTACTTTGAGTTCCTCCCGGATGGCAGAGCTTCTCACCCTATCTCTAAGGGAGAGACCTGGAAACTCATTTGGGCCGCTTGTACCCGTGATCTTATCCTTTCGGTCATGACCCAGAGCTCATGACCATAGGTGAGGATGGGAACGTAGATCGACCGGTAAATCGAGAGCTTTGCCTTCCGGCTCAGCTCCTTCTTCACCACAACGGATCGATACAACGTCCGCATTACTGAAGACGCCGCACCGATCCGCCTGTCGATCTCACGATCCACTCTTCCCCCATTCGTGAACAAGACTCCTAGGTACTTGAACTCCTCCACTTGGGGCAGGGTCTCCTCCCCAACCCGGAGATGGCACTCCACCCTTTTCCGGGCGAGAACCATGGACTCGGACTTGGAGTTGCTGATTCTCATTCCGGTCGCTTCACACTCGGCTGCGAACCGATCCAGTGAGAGCTGAAGATCCCGGTCAGATGAAGCCAACAGGACCACATCATCTGCAAAAAGCAGAGATCTAATCCTGTGGCCACCAAACCGGATGATAGCAGAGTAGTAGATTTAAAAAATAAATAAAAAAAGCTTTTATAATTGTAAAGGACAACTGATTGCAATAATGGAAATTTGTTTGAACTATTAAACGAACCAAAAATACGACTTATTTTATCTTTGTGAAAACATTGGACACAGTGTGTTGTCAAGCTTATGAGATGCGATGCAAGTGTAAGCCACTGTGACACTATTGTTCTTTTTTTTTTTTTTTTTATAAATGTCTAATGATAATGTCAATGAGGGATTTTTAATCACTGCTATGCTGAAATTATAACTGATATTGATACTGTTGTTGATAATATTCATTTTTGTTTCACTACTTTTGGTTTGTTCTGTTTCGTGTTTGTGTCTTCTCTCAACTGCTCTGTTTTTTGCAGTTCTGAGTGTTGCTGGGTCAGGTTGGGTTTTGGAATTGGATTGCATTGTTATGGTATTGCTGTGTAGTGTTTTTTGGATTGATTAGAAAATAAATAAATCGATTTTTTTTTTAAAATAAGAATCGATTTTTTCCCACACCCCTATTATCTACTGTTTCTTGGTGTGCAGGAATCCACTGCATTTACTACTGTAATCAACTATTTCAGATTTGTTTTTGTTTTTTACAGCGTAGATGGATCCGCCAGGCCATATCTCCTAATAGTAGAAAAGCGATGAGAAAAACAGCAAACACAGACGATGCACAAACATAAACATTAATATTGCCTTGCAACTACACAGAACTCTCATGATTGACTTGATGAGAAATTTGACTAGTTGGAACAATAAAGTCAATCAACAGCTTTTTTTTTTTTTTTTCCTTACACACATCACCCTTTTTTTCCGTTTCCTCGTCCTTTTGACCCACTCATCTTCACACTAGGCCGCGGGTGTCAAACCTGTTTTCATTAAGGGCCACACCGCAGTCAATGGCTATTATTAAAGGACTGTTTGTAACAGTAAATATAATTATAACTTTTTTTTAAAACGTAAAGTGTAAAAAAAAAAAAAAATCGGTGGATTTTACTGCTGTTTTTACGGAAAAAGGGCAGCTTCGTTGCCAGACTTTTACTGTTTTTTGTATTATTATTTTTTACAACATATTACTGTAACCAGAAAATCATTTTTTGTCATGATTTGTGGTCTGGATCATGGTTTTTTTTTGTTACTTTCTGTCTAAAACTCCTTTGGTTCCTGTTTTTTGTGCACCCGTTTGTTTTCATGGTTACTTATTATTTCCACCTGCCTCTGATTAGTGTTCGCCCGCTCACCTGCTGCCCAAGCACTAATCAGAGGCATTATTTAAACCTGCCTTGCCCTCCAGTCAGGGCTGGAGTATTGTTTGCTGTATGCTGTGAGCTATTCCCTGGATCCCGACTCCTGTCCCTGTTTGCTGTTTTCTGGTTTCTGGTTTGTGTTTTCCTTGCCTTTTTTTGAACATTAAACCATGTTTTCATGCACCAAGCCTGTCATCTCTGCATCTTGGGGTTCGTCACCTACACTTCGTGACAATTTTTTATTTGATTTTGGCAACTCAACTGCCAGTTTTTTTTTACCATAATAAAATGTGGTAGCGTTATTCCATTTACAGTAATGCACCATAAAAACGTAACATGCTGTAAATTTTTCAGTAAAATCTATTGGTAACTTTTTTAGTGTAGCAGATATTTAAGTATTTCTTTGAATCTTTCATTAAAACGTTAGATGATTTAATATTTGTTGCAATATTGGACACTATTTTTTTTCCTGTCAAAATAGAGAAAAAAAAACCTGAATACCTTTAGTAAGAAAATAAGAAAGTAAAGAAGTGAATTATATTAATATAGCGCTTTTCTCTAGTGACTCAAAGCGCTTTACATGGTGAAACCCAATATCTAAGTTACTTTTTTTTTTTTTTTTTTTTAACCAGTGTGGGTGGCAATGGGAGCAGGTGGGTAAAGTGTCTTGCCCAAGGACACAACAGCAGTGACTAGGATGGCGGAAGCGGGAATCGAACCTGCAACCCTCAAGTTGCTGGCACGGCCGCTCTACCAACCGAGTTATACTGCCCCAAAGAAAGAAAATATAAAGTATGTATGGGGGACCGGTACTTTTTAGAGGCGGTATAGTACCGAATATGATTCATTAGTATCGCGGCACTATACGAACACCATAATACTGTAAATAGAAAACTTTTTTTTTGTTCTTTTTTGGCAACTCAGCTGCCAGCTTTTTTTTACCATAATAAAATGTGATACCGTTATTCCATTTACAGTAATGCACCGTAAAAATGTAAAATGCTGTAAAAATTTTACAGTAAAATCTATTGGTTACTTTTACGGTGTAGCAGTTAATAAATGGTAAATGGGTTAAACTTGTATAGCGCTTTTCTATCTTAAAGGTACTCAAAACGCTTTGACACAATTTCCGCATTCACCCATTCACACACACTCAACTACCAGTTTTTTTACCATAATAAAATATGGTAGCGTTATTCCATTTACAGTAATGCACCATAAAAACGTAGCATGCTGTAAATTTTTCAGTAAAATCTATTGGTAACTTTTTTAGTGTAGCAGATATTTAAGTATTTCTTTGAAATTAAAAAGTTAGATGATTTAATATTTGTTGCAATATTGGACACTATTTTTTTTCCTGTCAAAATAGAGAAAAAAAACCCTGAATACCTTTAGTAAGAAAATAAGAAAGTAAAGAAGTGAATTATATTTATATAGCGCTTTTCTCTAGTGACTCAAAGCGCTTTACATGGTGAAACCCAATATCTAAGTTACTTTTTTTTTTTTTTTTTTTTAACCAGTGTGGGTGGCAATGGGAGCAGGTGGGTAAAGTGTCTTGCCCAAGGACACAACAGCAGTGACTAGGATGGCGGAAGCGGGAATCGAACCTGCAACCCTCAAGTTGCTGGCACGGCCGCTCTACCAACCGAGTTATACTGCCCCAAAGAAAGAAAATATAAAGTATGTATGGGGGACCGGTACTTTTTAGAGGCGGTATAGTACCGAATATGATTCATTAGTATCGCGGCACTATACGAACACCATAATACTGTAAATAGAAAACTTTTTTTTTGGTTCTTTTTTGGCAACTCAGCTGCCAGCTTTTTTTTACCATAATAAAATGTGATACCGTTATTCCATTTACAGTAATGCACCGTAAAAATGTAACATGCTGTAAAAATTTTACAGTAAAATCTATTGGTTACTTTTACGGTGTAGCAGTTAATAAATGGTAAATGGGTTAAACTTGTATAGCGCTTTTCTATCTTAAAGGTACTCAAAACGCTTTGACACAATTTCCGCATTCACCCATTCACACACACTCAACTACCAGTTTTTTTACCATAATAAAATATGGTAGCGTTATTCCATTTACAGTAATGCACCATAAAAACGTAGCATGCTGTAAATTTTTCAGTAAAATCTATTGGTAACTTTTTTAGTGTAGCAGATATTTAAGTATTTCTTTGAATCTTTCATTAAAAAGTTAGATGATTTAATATTTGTTGCAATATTAGACACTATTTTTTTACCTGTCAAAATAGAGAAAAAAAACCCTGAATACCTTTAGTAAGAAAATAAGAAAGTAAAGAAGTGAAGTGAAGTGAATTATATTTATATAGCGCTTTTCTCTAGTGACTCAAAGCGCTTTACATGGTGAAACCCAATATCTAAGTTACTTTTTTTTTTTTTTTTCCAACCAGTGTGGGTGGCAATGGGAGCAGGTGGGTAAAGTGTCTTGCCCAAGGACACAACAGCAGTGACTAGGATGGCGGAAGCGGGAATCGAACCTGCAACCCTCAAGTTGCTGGCACGGCCGCTCTACCAACCGAGTTATACTGCCCCAAAGAAAGAAAATATAAAGTATGTATGGGGGACCGGTACTTTTTAGAGGCGGTATAGTACCGAATATGATTCATTAGAATCACGGCACTATACGAACACCATAATACTGTAAATAGAAAACTTTTTTTTTGTTCTTTTTTGGCAACTCAGCTGCCAGCTTTTTTTGACCATAATAAAATGTGATACCGTTATTCCATTTACAGTAATGCGCCGTAAAAATGTAACATGCTGTAAAAATTTTACAGTAAAATCTATTGGTTACTTTTACGGTGTAGCAGTTAATAAATGGGTTAAACTTGTATAGCGCTTTTCTATCTTAAAGGTACTCAAAACGCTTTGACACAATTTCCGCATTCACCCGTTCACACACACATTCACACACTGATGGTGGAGCTGCCATGCAAGGCGCTAACCATGACCGATCAGGAGCAAGGGTGAAGTGTCTTGCGTAAGGACACAACGGACATGACTAGGTTGATAGAAGCTGATGATCGAACCAGGAACCCTCAGGTTGCTGGCGCAGCCACTCTCCACAGTGCGCCTCGCCGCCACCCCAAATATTTAAGTATTTCTTTGAATTTTTCATTAAAAAAGTTGCAATATTGTGGAAACTATTTTTTTTTCCCTGTCAAAATGGAGGAAAAAAAATACCTTTTGTAAGAAAATAAGAAAGTAAAGTAAGAAGGTTGTGGGAGGGCGTGGTCTGCGGACCTGCAGCGAAGCAAGGTGTGTCAGGACCAGCTTCGAGGTCAGCGACAGGTGCGTAGAAGGCCCACCTGGGCGCGCTTATCTCATTACCTGTCGCTCTGTTATAAAGGCAGCAGCCGGGAAGGAGAGAGAGGCGAGTTGTTGGTGGATGGCGGAGCACGACGACAGAGAGAGCGAGACTGACGGACAGACCAAACATACTTGCTGAAAAGCACGAAAGAGACTTTATTGGTGAAATTGTCATGATCCGCTACTGGGATCATGTCATATTCTGGTTTGTGTTCCGTCTTTGTATCGTGTTCTGTTATTTGACTTCATTAGTTCCTGGTGGCACTCCTTGCTTTGTTCCGTTGCCATAGTTACACATTAGTGTCACCCGCCTTTTGTTTTTGACGCGCACCTGCCTCGTAATGACTCTCCTTGTTTAAGCCTGCCTTTTTCGTTACTCGCTCTCGCAGTCGAGTTTCTGTTCGATGCAACAGGTGACGCCGCTGATTCCCGATTGTGGTAAAAGACTTTTTGTACTCGTTAGTTTCCACGCTTTTCCTTTGTGTATCGGCTTGGGGACATCCCTGCACTGCTGATCCGCCTCCGCTTGGGATGGTTTCCTGCTGGCTCCGCTGTGAACGGGACTCTCGCTGCTGTGTTGGATCCGCTTTGGACTGGACTCTGGCGGCTGTGTTGGATCCATTATGGATTGAACTTTCACAATCATGTTAGACCCGCTCCACATCCATTGCTTTTTGTCTTCTCCAAGGTTCTCATAGTCATCATTGTCACCGACGTCCCACTGGGTGTGAGTTTTCCTTGCCCTTATGTGGGCCTACCGAGGATGTCGTAGTGGTTTGTGCAGCCCTTTGAGACACTCGTGATTTAGGGCTATATAAGTATACATTGATTGATTGATTGATTTGCTTGTTCCCCAGCTCACATGCTAGGGCTTTTTGTTCTTTCTTGCTCCCGTGCTAGTTCTGTTTGTTTTGCCTTTAGTGTTTCTGTTCTTGGTTTGTTTTGTTAGTCTTAATAAATCATACCTTCTTACCTTTACACTGTGTCCAAGTCCGACTGCATCATTCGAGAGAACGAACCATCGCCACAATGCCACCAAAACGTCACATGAATAAAACAATGTCTAAAAACCTGAAAAGGAGCGGCGATGTCTGCACTTGGTGGTCCGAAGAACCCGGAAGAAAGAGACTTCCACAAAGGTATTATCCATCCATCCATTTTCTACCGCTTATTCCCTTTTGGGGTGGCGGGGGGCGCTGGCGCCTATCTCAGCTAAAATCGGGCGGAAGTCGAGGTACACCCTGGACAAGTCGCCACCTCATCGCAGGGCCAACACAGATAGACAGACAACATTCACATTCACATTCACACACTAGGGCCAATTTAGTGTTGCCAATCAACCTATCCCCAGGTATTATATTGACACAAAATATTTCCAGGCTTTTGCCCAAAAAAGTCTGCGGGCTATAGAGCGTTTTCCATTCGGGCTCCAGTACTCTGGAATGCCCTCCCGGTAACAGTTCGAGATGCTACCTCAGTAGAAGCATTTAAGTCTCACCTTAAAACTCATCTGTATACTCTAGCCTTTAAATAGACCTCCTTTTTAGACCAGTTGATCTGCCGCTTCTTTTCTTTTTTCTCCTATGTCCCCCCCCTCCCTTGTGGAGGGGGTCCGGTCCGATGACCATGGATGAAGTACTGGCTGTCCAGAGTCGAGACCCAGGATGGACCGCTCGTCGGGACCCAGGATGGACCGCTCGCCTGTATCGGTTGGGGACATCTCTACGCTGCTGATCCGCTTGAGATGGTTTCCTGTGGACGGGACTCTCGCTGCTGTCTTGGATCCGCTTGAACTGAACTCTCGCGGCTGTGTTGGAGCCACTATGGATTGAACTTTCACAGTATCATGTTAGACCCGCTCGACATCCATTGCTTTCGGTCCCCTAGAGGGGGGGGGTTGCCCACATCTGAGGTCCTCTCCAAGGTTTCTCATAGTCAGCATTGTCACTGGCGTCCCACTGGATGTGAATTCTCCCTGCCCACTGGGTGTGAGTTTTCCTTGCCCTTTTGTGGGTTCTTCCGAGGATGTTGTAGTCGTAATGATTTGTGCAGTCCTTTGAGACATTTGTGATTTGGGGCTATATAAATAAACATTGATTGATTGATATAAAATGACGTGGAGGACCAGATCTGGCCCGCGGTCCTTGAGTTTGAGACTTGTGCTCTAGGGAAACAATGTTGTTTTTTTTAGCTGATTATGAGCAAACATATGCATCCCAGCTGCAAAAGGCTGACCCGGACGTACCCTGGTGTCCTATATATTTGATGCAGTGTGACATAAAGGACACGCTTCCCATACACGTCACCTCAGGCTTTTGCTATCACTTATTTACAACGTGCACTCTTCCTTTTGACTATCCTCTAATGGCCGACCCAACCCAGACCTCTGCAGCGGCGGTGATGGTGACCTTCCAGCGGAGAGTACGAGCACGCGTGGGTTTTTTTTTTTTTTCCCCTGTCAGCCTTGCACAAGCCTGCTGCACGTGCCCTGGAGGGAGACAATTGTACTTAAACCGTTATCCCCGTTTGTGAGCAGCGCACCCGTCACAAAGTTGCACGAATACTTTATTTCACGAGCGTACGCGATACAACTGTAAACGTCAATCCCGTTCCAGACGTATAACCCACGTCCCGCCGTATGGATTATTGATGCGTCATGCATTCTTCATCCGACACATGCCATGAGAAACACACAGTGTTCAAAGTTCAATCTACATCTTACTTCATTAAACCAAGAAAAGTGAAGTCCCATATCACTACTTTATGGTCATTTTTACAACAAATTTCAAATGACCACATTTGTGTTTGCCAGAAGAAAAATCTATAAAGTTTTCTTTGACAAAAAAAAGCATAACATTTTTTTTTTGTTTTTTTTGTTTTAAACTAACAAAAACATACAAACGAAGCATAAATATGAAGTTGCTTTCAAGGCTTAATTATGGAAAGTGAAAAAAAAATATATGACTAATTTTAACACTTATGAAATCCCCCAGCATTTTAGTGGTATTTTTTAAACTGTTATGGTCAAACAATTTTTATGAACTATTAACTAATTTAAGGTTCAAATTACTTAAAATCAAATATTCCACTTAAAACATTTTTTGGGGGGGGGAAATTATTGCATATTTTGTTTTGCCATAAAAAAGGGTTTCTTTGACAAAAATAGCATATATATATATATATATATATATATATATATATATATATATATATATATATATGTATATATATATATATGTAGGTGTGGGAAAAATCACAAGACCACTTTATTTCTACAGAACTGTTTCATGAGGGGTTCCCTCAATCATCAGAATATATATATATATATATATATATATATATATATATATATATATATATATATATATATATATATATATATATATATATATATATATATATATATATATATATATATATATATAGGTGTGGGAAAAATCACAAGACTACTTCATCTCTACAGAACTGTTTCATGAGGGGTTCCCTCAATCATCAGGAGATAAAAAAATCTCCTGATATTGCGCTCTACCACGGTATCGAGCACTATTCTCTGGATATCCAATCAAGACATATTTATATACATATATATATATATATATATATATATATATAATATTATTATATTATTATTTATGTGGCCTGTCACATCACTTAAATGGCTTTTCACCTCATATTATGCAGTCCGCCACATTATTTTATGTGGCCTGTCACATCATTTTACGTGGCTTGCCATATTATTTATCTGGCCTGTCACATCACTTAAATGGCTTTTCACCTCATATTATAAAGTCCGCCACATTATTTTACGTGGCCTGTCACATCATTTTATATGGCTTGCCACATTATTTATGTGGCCTGTCACATCATTTATATGGCTTTCCCCCTCATATTATGTAGTCTGCTACATTATTTTACGTGGCCTGTCACATCATTTTACATGGCTTGCCACTTTCTTTATGCGGCCTGTCACATCATTTTATATGGCTAATCACCTCATATTATGTAGTCCGTCCCTTTTTTTTTATGTGGCCTGTCACATCATTTTATATGGCTTTCCCCCTCATATTATGTAGTCTGCTAAATTATTTTACGTGGCCTGTCACATCATTTTATATGGCTAGCCACCTCATATTATGTACTCGGTCACATTATTTTACGTGGCCTGTCACATCATTTTACGTGGCTTGCCATATTATTTACGTGGCCTGTCACATCACTTTAATGGCTTTTCACCTCATATTATGCAGTCCGCCACGTTATTTTATGTGGCCTGTCACATCATTTTATATGGCTTGCCACATTATTTACGTGGCCTGTCACATCATTTAAATGGCTTTCCCCCTCATATTATGTAGTCTGCTACATTATTTTACATGGCCTGTCACATCATTTTACATGGCTTGCCACTTTATTTTATGCGGCCTGTCACATCATTTTACATGGCTTGCCACTTTATTTTATGTGGCCTGTCACATCATTTTACATGGCTTGCCACATTATTTTACGTGGCCTGTCACATCATTTTATATGGCTAGGCACCTCATATTATGTAGTCCGTCCCTTTTTTTTATGTGGCCTGTCACATCATTTTATATGGCTTGCCACATTAGTTTACGTGGCCTGTCACATCATTTTTTATGGCTAGCCCCATCATATTATGTACTCGGTCACATTATTTTACATGGCCTGTCACATCATTTTACATGGCTTGCCACATTAGTTTATGTGGCCTGTCACATAATTTCATATGGCTAGCCACCTCATATTATGGACTTGGTCACATTATTTTATGTGGCCTGTCACATGATTTTATGTGGCTTGCCATATTATTTACGTGGCCTGTCACATCACTTAAATGGCTTTTCACCTCATATTATGCAGTCCGCCACATTATTTTACGTGGCCTGTCACATCATTTTATATGGCTTGCCACTTTATTTATGTGGCCTGTCACATCATTTTATATGGCTTGCCACATTAGTTTACGTGGCCTGTCACATAATTTCATATGGCTAGCCAGCTCATATTATGTACTCGGTCACATTATTTTACGTGGCCTGTCACATCATTTTATATGGCTTGCCACATTATTTATGTGGCCTGTCACATCATTTATATGGCTTTCCCCCTCATATTATGTAGTCTGCTACATTATTTTACGTGGCCTATCACATCATTTTACATAGCTTGCCACTTTATTTTACGCGGCCTGTCACATCATTTTACATGGCTTGCCACATTATTTTACGTGGCCTGTCACATCATTTTATATGACTAGCCACCTCATAATATGTAGTCCGTCCCTTTTTTTTTTATGTGGCCTGTCACATCATTTTACATGGCTTGCCACCTCATATTATGCACCTGAAAATGGGACACTCAGCATCACGGGTTGGAATTGGGTGTTGAATCACAAAAAAATGATTCCCAAAAGTGGCCACTGCTGCTGCTCACTGCTCCCCTCTCCTCCCAGGGGGTCGAACAAGGAGATGGGTCAAATGCAGAGGAACATTTTCACCACACCTAGTGTGTGTGTGACAATCATTGGTACTTTAAAAGCCGATATAATCAGATGCTTGTTTCTTTTTTGCTCATCAGATCAAGCCACCCTTACTAAAAAGTACATTATAATAGTTCCTCACAAATTCTCAGTGTTAAACAGTAGCCCCTTTCAAACGTTAACCTTAAAATCTCCACTTTTAGTTCCTCAGACAGTTCAGCATAGTCATAAGATTAAAGGTGGTGACCCACCAATTTTCCAGCTTCCGGATGAAGTAGTGCCTTAAAACGGAGGCAGGATGGTGTCAGTGTAGAAGCACATGACACAACCAGTTAAGTTTAACATAAAAAACTGCAGCCCTTTTGTGTTGGAAGTAGAGTTGTACGGTATACCGGTACTAGTATAGTACCGCGATACTATTTAATCATATTCGGTACTATACCGCCTCTGAAAAGCGCCGGTCCACCATGTAAACAAACGCCAATGTTGGATCTCCACCTAACATCCACTGTAATGATACCAAGTACAGTAGCGTATCTCGTCAATACTACTATGATTACGTCGATATTTTTTGGCATCACAACATCTTTCGTTTTTTTTTAAATGTTCAATATGTTTATAAACTGAGGAAATATGTCCCTGGACACATGAGGACTTTAAATATGACCATTGTATGATCCTGTAACGACTTGGTATCGGATTGATACCCAAACGTGTGGTATCATCCAAAACTAATGTAAAGTATCAAACAACAGAAGAATAAGAGAGTTTTACATTTTAACTGAAGTGTAGACAGAACATGTTAAAAGAGAAAGTAAGCAGATATTAACAGTAAATTAACAAGTAAATTAATAATTCATTTTCTACCACTTGTCCTTAACAATTTTGACAAAATAATAGAATGATAAATGACACAATATGTTACTGCATATGTCAGCAGACTAAATCAGGAGCCTTTGTTTGCTTACTTACCAATAAAAGACAAGTTGTGTTCTATTTTTCTTATTTTATTTAAGGACAAACTTGCAATAAGAAACATATGTTTATGTGGAGAGGCGGAGCCGACGGCGGGGCAGGGCACGCTGCAGCCCTGCCCAAGATGGCGGCAAGGAGGCGGAGAATGCGGCGGAGCGGAGAGGCGGGGCGTGCCGGGAGCGAGGCCGCCGCAATCTAATTCAGGTGCGTGGCTCACACACTGGGACAGTTAACATTTCTCCTGACGCTGTATAAAAGGGGATAAGGAGCACGGATCGAGGCGGAAAGAGTAGGAAAGCCGGCAACAGCGACCGAGCAGCAAGAGAGGAAAAGACACGAGAGACGGAGACGCGGCCGACTGACGAGCGAGACACGGAGGAGCGAGCAGTGGGAGCGACGACGGCGAAAAGACATCTGCCTTTATTGAAAAATAAAAGAGTCAAACCTGCTAAAAGCGATGTCCTTCCTGGGTGGTCCACTGAACCCACACAAAAACAGCATATCTGTCACATTGAGTGTTTGCAGGATTTAAAAAAAATAGCATCTTAAAGGCCTACTGAAACCCACTACTACCGACCACGCATTCTGATCGTTTATATATCAATGATGAAATATTAACATTGCAACACATGCCAATACGGCCTTTTTACTTTACTAAATTACAATTTTGAATTTCCCGCAGAGTTTTTTGTTGAAAACGTCGCGGAATGATGACGCGTGTTTGTGACGTCACCAGTTGTAGCGGACATATTAGGAAAGAGTAGGAAACCCGGCAACAGCGACCGAGCAGCAAGAGAGGAAAAGACACGAGAGGCGGAGACGCGGCCGACTGACGAGCGAGACACGGAGGAGCGAGCAGTGGGAGCGACGACGGCGAAAAGACATCTGCCTTTATTGAAAAATAAAAGAGTCAAACCTGCTAAAAGCGATGTCCTTCCTGGGTGGTCCACTGAACCCACACAAAAACAGCATGTCTGTCACAGTTTATTATACCCTAGGATTTTTTTGGTTCAAATAAAGCCATTAATGCAATTTTTTGTGGTGTCCTTTATTCAGAAAATTATCAAAGTATCGAAGTAAGCACCAAAATATTGGTATTGGGACAACACTAGTTGAAAGCAATTGTTGCCGTGCGACAAGTATTTTATCTTGTCTATTTCATACATCACATCACACTGAAGTTAAGGTAATAACACGCTTTTCTTTGTTCTGTGTGAATTGCACAGACTGAAACGACTATGATGAAGCATTACCATGAATTGATTAACGTGGACCCCGACTTAAAGGCCTACTGAAACCCACTACTACCGACCACGCAGTCTGACCGTTTATATATCAATGATGAAATATTAACATTTAAATTTGCCGCGAGGTATCCTGTTGAAAACGTCGCGGAATGATGACGCTTATGTTGACGCGTGCTTGTGACGTTATTGGTTGGAGCGGACATGTTCTCCCAGCACCACTTAGGGCTAAAAGTCGTCTCTTTTCATCGCATAAATACACAGTAATTTGGACATCTGTGTTGCTGAATCTTTTGCAATTTGTTCAATTAATAATGGAGACTATAAAGAAGAATGCTGTTGGTGGAAAGCGGTGTATTGCAGCTGCCTTTAGCACCGAAACACAGCCCGTGTTTCTTTGTTTGTTGTGAAGCTTTAACACAGAGCGGTCAACCGAACATGTTTCTCTACGTCAACCAGCAAGTTTTTGGATGGGAAAAGTGTGATATTAAGTCGGCTCTTACCGGAGACTTGAGCTGAATATGCGACCTCCTCCTGCAGCTGTCAAAAAGGCAGCTGTGATCTTGGCTCCTCCACTGGCTTCTCACAGAGACACTGGTAGTCACCGCTGCCCTCCGACTTTCAGGTATGACTTTATAATCTCACTAAAACACTATTAACACAATAAGCAGATAAGGGATTTTCCGGAATTATCCTAGTAAATGTGTCTAATAACATCTGAATCGCTCCCACTGCCGTTGCCTGGACCCGTCTCCTTTTCTTTCTTTTTTTTTAATGCTTCACTCTAACTTTCCTCATCCACAAATCCTTTATCCTCGCTCAAATTCATGGGGAAATCGTCGCTTTTTCGGTCCGAATCGCTCTTGCTGCTGCTGGCTATGATTATAAACAAAGTGAGGATGTGAGGAGACATATAACCCGTGACGTCACGCACACATCGTCTGCTACTTCTGGTAAAGGCAAGGCTTTTTTATTAGCGACCAAAAGTTGCGAACTTTATCGTCGATGTTCTCTACTAAATCCATCCATCCATCCATCCATCATCTTCTGCTTATCCGAGGTCGGGTCGCGGGGGCAACAGCCTAAGCATGGAAACCCAGACTTCCCTCTCCCCAGCTACTTCGTCTAGCTCTTCCCGGGGGATCCCGAGGCGTTCCCAGGCCAGCCGGGAGACATAGTCTTCCCAACGTGTCCTGGGTCTTCCCCGTGGCCTCCTACCGGTTGGACGTGCCCTAAACACCTCCCTAGGGAGGCGTTCGGGTGGCATCCTGACCAGATGCCCGAACCACCTCATCTGGCTCCTCTCGATGTGGAGGAGCAGCGGCTTTACTTTGAGTTCCTCCCGGATGGCAGAGCTTCTCACCCTATCTCTAAGGGAGAGACCTGGAAACTCATTTGGGCCGCTTGTACCCGTGATCTTATCCTTTCGGTCATGACCCAAAGCTCATGACCATAGGTGAGGATAGGAACGTAGATCGACCGGTAAATTGAGAGCTTTGCCTTCCGGCTCAGCTCCTTCTTCACCACAACGGATCGATACAACGTCCGCATTACTGAAGACGCCGCACCGATCCGCCTGTCGATCTCACGATCCACTCTTCCCCCACTCGTGAACAAGACTCCTGGGTACTTGAACTCCTCCACTTGGGGCAGGGTCTCCTCCCCAACCCGGAGATGGCATTCCACCCTTTTCCGGGCGAGAACCATGGACTCGGACTTGGAGGTGCTGATTCTCATTCCGGTCGCTTCACACTCGGATGCGAACCGATCCAGCGAGAGCTGAAGATCCCGGTCAGATGAAGCCATCAGGACTACATCATCTGCAAAAAGCAGAGACCTAATCCTGCGGTTACCAAACCGGAACCCCTCAACGCCTTGACTGCGCCTAGAAATTCTGTCCATAATAGTTATGAACAGAATCGGTGACAAAGGACAGCCTTGGCGGAGTCCAACCCTCACTGGAAACGTGTCCGACTTACTGCCGGCAATGCGGACCAAGCTCTGGCACTGATCATACACGGTCGAATGCCTTCTCCGAGTCCACAAAGCACATGTAGACTGGTTGTAAGTCTACATGTAAGTAAATCTTATGAGTTATTTTTTTCAGTGTATAAACACACTTGTGGACAGGCTTCCCAGAAGAGTTGAAGCTCTAACAGCTGCAAAAGGTGGGAACGTAGATGGACCGGTAAATTGAGAGCTTTGCCTTCCGGCTCAGCTCCTTCTTCACCACAACGTCCGCATTACTGAAGACGCCGCACCGATCCGCCTGTCGATCTCACGATCCACTCTTCCCTCACTCGTGAACAAGACTCCTAGGTACTTGAACACCTCTACTAAATCCTTTAGGCAAAAATATGGCAATATCGCGAAATGATCAAGTATGACACATAGAATGGACCTGCTATCCCCGTTTAAATAAGAAAATCTCATTTCAGTAGGCCTTTAAACAAGTTGAAAAACGTATTCGGGTGTTACCATGTAGTGGTCAATTGTACGGAATATGTACTGAACTGTGCAATCTACTAATAAAAGTTTCAATCAATCCATTTCAATCAAAGCAATTGGTTAATTTAATTCGGCGAGAGAGGAGGCTAACCGACATCGAGCGTGACCAGTGAACAAATATTCCACAAGGACCCAATGCATGGTCAGAAAGGGTCTCATCACGACATAGTATTAACCCCCACTGTCCCTGCAGGCATGGATCCATACTGTCATTGGAACATATGTAGAGGATATTGTGTGCTGGGCCCTGCAGCACTGGCCTCCATTCAGCCTCTGAAGCATATGTTTGTGGACAATCAACACACAACCTTTTAGTTCATTACATGAGACTCACACACGGAAGGATACGTTACTAGACAGGATCATAAAAAGACGTAAAAGAATGAGTTGGGAGAGTTAAACAGAGCATGAAATCAAATAAACATACAAGCTGCTCTTTTTTTGTGTTCATTTTGTTCACGTTTCTGTCATTCTCCCATTTAGAGACGTGTAGTTGACTCCGGAATTAGGCAACGGGGTAACACTTTAGCATGGGGAACATATTCACCATTAATTAGTTGCTTATTAAAGTAACAAAGACTTAATTCAAAGTTATTATGATTCTAGGCGAACATAGGGTTAGTAATAAGCAATAATTCTGAGGTTATTATTTTATTTTAATTTTTTTTACACACACACTAGGTGTGGCGAAATGATTCTCTGCATTTGACCCATCACCCTTGCTCACCCCCTGGGAGGTGAGGGGAGCAGTGAGCAGCAGCGGTGGGCGCGCCCGGGATTCATTTTTGGCGATTTAACCCCCAATTCCAACCTTTGATGACTACATAATATGAGGTGGCTAGCCATATAAAATGATGTGACAGGCCATTTGAAATAATGTGGCAGACTACACAATATGAGGTGGCGAGCCATGTAAAATGGCATGGCAGGTCACCTTAAATAATGTAGCAAGCACCATGAATTAATGTAGTGGGCAACATTAAATACCTCGAATAATGTGACGGCACACATTAAATGATGTTGCGAACTACATAAAATAATGAGTCAGACCACATGAAATTATGTGGCAAACTTCGTAACATGATGTGGCGGGGCAATTTAAATAGTGTAGCGGGCCGGATAAAATGACGTGGCGGACTACATAAAATAGTAGGTTGGACCACAAAATAATGTGGTGGGTTGCATAAAATGATTTAGCAAGCCATGTAAATGGTGTGACAGGCCACAAGAAATAATGTGGCATACTACATAAACTAACGTCGCGAGCCATATAAAATAATGTGGCGGACCACATTATAGTGGCTCGTCATATAAAATTATGTGACAGTCCACATAAACTGACGTGGCGAGATATATAACAATGCAGTGGATCTAAAATGGCATGGTAGGCCACTTAAATAATGTAGCAGGCACCATAAATTAATGTAGTGGGCAACATTAAATACCTCGAATAACTTGACGGCACACATTAAATGATGTTGCGAACTACATAAAATAATGAGTCAGACCACATAAAAATATGTGGCAAACAACATGATGTGGCGGGGCAATTTAAATAGTGTAGCGGGCCGGATAAAATATGTGGCGGACTACATAAAATACTAGGTCGGACCACAAAATAATGTGGTGGGTTGCATAAAATGATTTAGCAAGCCATATAAATGATGTGACAGGCCACAAGAAATAATGTGGCATACTACATAAACTAACGTCGCCAGCCATATAAAATAATGTAGCGGACCACGTTATATGAGGTGGCTCGTCATATAAAATTATGTGACAGCCCACATAAAATGACGTGGCGAGATATATAACAATGCAGCGGACCTAAAATGGCATGGCAGGCCACTTTAAATAATGTAGCAGGCACCATAAATTAATGTAGTGGGCAACATTAGATCATTTTGTAGGGCACCTCAAATAATGTGATGGGACACATGAATGAAACGATGTCGCGGACTACATAAAATAATGGGTCTGATCACATAAAATTATGTGGAAAACTACATAATATGATGTGGCGGGCCACATAAAATTATGTAGCGGACTACATGAACTGACGTGGTGAGACATACGAAATAAAGTGACTGACCACATAAAACGACGTGGTGGGCCACATTAAATAATGTGATTGACATGCATTAACATATCGGGCCATTTATATAATTTGGCAGGCCACCTCAAACATTGTGATGACACAAAAATAAATGATGTTGCGGACTATGTAAAATAATAGGTAAGACCACATAAAAACACATAAAAAAACATAACATGACGTAGCGGGCCATTTTAACTAGTGTAGCGGGCCACATAAAATAACGTGGGTGACTACACAAAAAATTAGGTCGGACCACAAAATACTGTGGCGGGCCACCTGAAATGATCAATTGATGTGACAGGCTACCTAAAGTAATGTGGCAGACTACATAACATGAGGTGGGTAGTAATAAAATGATGTGACAGCCCACATAAATAACGTGGCGTACTACATAAAATGACGTCGTGAGCTATATAAAATAATGTGGCGGACCACATAAAATGACTTGGCGGGCCACTTTGAATAATGTGATGGCACACATCAAATGAAGTTGGGGACTACATAAAATAATGAGTCAGAACACATAAAATCATGCGGCAAACTACATAAAATGACATGTCGGGCCAGGTTTAAATGGTGTAGCGGGCCCTCATAAAATAATGTTGCAAACTACATAAAATGATGTGGCGGGTCACAATAAATAGTATAGCGGGCCAAATAAAATGACGTGGAAAGCCATATAAAATGATGTGCCACACTACATAATATGACGTGGCTAGTCATAAAATGATGTGACAGACCACGTAAAATAATGTGGCTGATTACATAAAGTAGTAAGTCGGAGCACAAAATAATGTGGCGGGCCGTATAAAATGATGTGGCGGACCACTTCAAATAATGTAGCGGGCATCATGCAATAATGTAGAGGTTCTACATTAAATAATTTGGTAGGCCACTTCAAATAATGTGATGGTACACATTAAATGATGTTGGGGACTACATAAAATAGTGAGCCGGACCACATAAAATGAAGCGGCAAACTACATAAAATGGCGTGGAGGGCCACGATAAATGTAGCGAGCACCATGCATTAATGTAGCGGGCAATATTAAATAATCTGATAGGCCACATCAAATAATGTGTAATACACATTAAATGATGTTGGGGACTACATAAAATAGTGAGTCAGACCACGTAAAATGAAGTGACAAACTACATAAAATGGCGTGGAGGGCCACCTTAAATAATGTAGCGAGCACCATGCATTAATGTAGCGGGCAACATTAAATAATCTGATTGGCCACATCAAATAATGTGAGGGTACACATTAAATGATGTTGGGGACTACATAAAATAGTGAGTCAGACCACATAAAAGGATGTGGCAAACTACATAAAATGGCGTGGAGGGCCATTTTAAATTATGTAGCAAGCACCATGCATTAATTAATGTAGCGGGCAACATTAAATAATCTGAAAGGCCTCATCAAATAATGTGATGGTACACATTAAATGGTGTTGGGGACTACATAAAATAGTGAGCCAGACGACATAAAATGAAGTGGCAAACTACATAAAATGGCATGGCCGGCCATGTTAAATTACGTAGCAAGCACCATGCATTAATGTAGCGGACAACATTAAATAATCTGATTGGCCACATCAAATAATGTGATGGCACACAATAAATTATGTTGCGGACTACATAAAATAGTGAGTCAGACAACATAAAATGAAGTGGCAAACTATATAAAATGGCGTGGAGGGCCAGCTTAAATAATGTAGCGAGCACCATGCATCAATGTAGCGGGCAACATTAAATAATTTTGTAGGCCACATCAAATAATGTGATGGCACACATTAAATGATGTTGCGGACTACATAAAATAGTGAGTCAGACCACATAAAAGGATGTGGCAAACTACATAAAATGGCATGGCGGGCCATATTAAATTATGTAGCGAGCACCATGCATTAATGTAGCGGGCAACATTAAATAATCTGAAAGGTCTCGTCAAATAATGTGATGGCACACATTAAATGATGTTGGGGACTACATAAAATAGTGAGTCAGACCACATGAAATGAAGCGGCAAACTATATAAAATGGCGTGGAGGGCCACTTTAAATAATGTAGCGAGCACCATGCATTAATGTAGCAGGCAACATTAAATAATTTGGTAGGCCACATCAAATAATGTGATGGTACACAATAAATTATGTTGCGGACTACATAAAATAGTGAGTCAGACCACATAAAATGAAGTGGCAAACTACATAAAATGGCGTGGAGGGCCACAATAAATAATGTAGCGAGCACCATGCATTAATGTAGCGGGCAACATTAAATAATTTGGTAGGCCACATCAAATAATGTGATGGCACACATTAAATGATGTTGGAGACTACATAAAATAGTGAGTCAGACCACATAAAAAGGATGTGGCAAACTACATAAAATGGCGTGGAGGGCCACATTAAATAATGTAGCGAGCACCATGAATTAATGTAGCGGGCAACATTGAATAATTTGGTAGGCCACGTCAAATAATGTGATGGGACACAATAAATTATGTTGCGAACTACATAAAATAGTGGGTCAGACCACAAAAAAAATTACGTGGCGGGCCACATTAAATAGTGTGGCGGGGCACATAAAATTATATGGCGGCCTTGAGTTTGACACGGGATCCCTTGTAGCACAAGGGCCTTGACATTTCCATTGTTCAAAACCTAGCATGAATCCAACCGA
Organism: Nerophis ophidion; assembly: GCF_033978795.1. Taxonomy (NCBI): domain Eukaryota; kingdom Metazoa; phylum Chordata; class Actinopteri; order Syngnathiformes; family Syngnathidae; genus Nerophis; species Nerophis ophidion. Next base: position 30,090,448 of record NC_084636.1, on the reverse strand, counting down.
ACACAGACTTTTCCCTCACCTGCGGACTGCCGAGCGGTCCAAAATTCAAGCTGGGCGTGGACGGCAACGACACGGCGGGCGATCCCAGGGACGAGGTGATGACGGAGTACGGCGAGGCCAGGCCGTTCATCGGCGAGCCCAAGGTCGACATGGGGGACGGCAGGTGCCTGGAGGTGCTGATTACGGACGGGTGGCCGACCATGCCGCCCATTGGTGGGGGGTGCGAGTGCGGGTGAGGGTGGGCCGTGGTCATCGGCCCTGTACAGTCTGCAAGAGGAAGCATCGATCAGGGTGTGATCAGAAAAATGAAAAGAGCAGTAGAATAGTAGGAGTTATTACGGATTAATGATTACACTTCAGAGACTTGCATTAGAGATCTTAATTAGCGCGTGTATGGTATTTACTGTAGCTTTAAAAATGATGTCAATCAATCACACATTTACACATCACATTCTGGTGCATGGGAGTTTTCCCAACCAGTCTACATGTGCTTTGTGGACTTGGAGAAGGCATTCGACCGTGTCCCTCGGGAGGTCCTGTGGGGAGTGCTCAGAGAGTATGGGGTATCGGACTGTCTTATTGTGGCGGTCTGCTCCCTGTATGATCAGTGCCAGAGCTTGGTCCGCATTGCCGGCAGTAAGTCGGACACATTTCCAGTGAGGGTTGGACTCCGCCAAGGCTGTCCTTTGTCACCGATTCTGTTCATAACTTTTATGGACAGAATTTCTAGGCGCAGTCAAGGCATTGAGGGGTTCCGGTTTGGTGACCGCAGGATTAGGTCTCTGCTTTTTGCAGATGATGTGGTCCTGATGGCTTCATTTGACCGGGATCTTCAGCTCTCGCTGGATCGGTTTGCAGCCGAGTGTGAAGCGACCGGAATGAGAATCAGCCCATCCAAGTCCGAGTCCATGGTTCTCGCCCGGAAAAGGGTGGAATGCCATCTCCGGGTTGGGGAGGAGACCCTGCCCCAAGTGGAGGAGTTCAAGTACCTAAGAGTCTTGTTCACGAGTGAGGGAAGAGTGGATCGTGAGATCGACAGGCGGATCGGTGCGGCGTCTTCAGTAATGCGGACGTTGTACCGATCCGTTGTGGTGAAGAAGGAGCTGAGCCGGAAGGCAAAGCTCTCAATTTACCGGTCGATCTACGTTCCCATCCTCACCTATGGTCATGAGCTTTGGGTCATGACCGAAAGGATAAGATCACGGGTACAAGCGGCCGAAATGAGTTTCCAGGTCTCTCCCTTAGAGATAGGGTGAGAAGCTCTGCCATCCGAGAGGAACTCAAAGTAAAGCCGCTGCTCCTCCACATCGAGAGGAGCCAGATGAGGTGGTTCGGGCATCTGGTCAGGATGCCACCCGAACGCCTCCCTAGGGAGGTGTTTAGGGCATATCCAACCGTGGAAGACCCAGGACACGTTGGGAAGACTATGTCTCCCAGCTGGCCTGGGAACGCCTCGGGATCCCCCGGGAAGAGCTAGACGAAGTGGCTGGGGAGAGTGAAGTCTGGGCTTCCCTGCTTAGGCTGCTGCCCCCGCGACCCGACCTCGGATAAGCGGAAGAAGATGGATGGATGGATGGATGGATTCTGGAAAAGTGGTACATAAATATCCTTCAACTATAAATGTTTATAAATTATACAAATCTGTGCATCGCATTGTGTAAAAACTACTGTGTGAGGCAGGTGTCGGTAACACAAAACGCTGAAAGAGCCACATTGGACCAAAAATACAAAAAAACTGTCTGGAGCCGCAAAAAATGAAAAGCCGTATATAAGTCAAAATGACTATGTCGCAGGCTGAAGCAAATCTTAGTTGACAGAAATGTTGAAATGTAATATTTATTCCACACATTTTTACAAAATCAGAAACCATCAGTAAATCAGAGGCTACTCAGAAGGTGAGATAACTCCTGGAAATTACTGGCTTTTAATGGCCAAAGGTATAGATGTGTGTGTCCTAGTTAAGGCTGTCTTCTTTTAATACACTCTTTGGCAAGCTGGGTAATGTTTGCTGTGGTCTGGAAAAGCAAGGCACACAAAAAACTATCTGAAATGTGTCACGACTTGGACTATGACTTGGATTGTTTCTCCGATGCAAAGAAAAATTGTCCCGAGCCAGACGTGAATGTGAGTACATTCTTATTTAATACTCTAGTAAACTACAAGGCAAACAAAGGAAGCAAAACAAGAGGCCCGCACGAGGGCGGAGAACAAACTTGATTACTGAAAACAAAAAACACTAGCACAAAGGCATGACTATGAACGAAAGGACAAAAGACATTATGTGTGGCATAAAACAAACCAAAAACTTACGTGGCATGGACAGCATAATAAAAAGCATAGCATGGCATGAAGGCAGATGAGGAATATGAAATGTTGCCAGGCAGACTACCTGGTAACTGTGGCTTAAATAATAGCTATGATGATTACTAACAGGTGTGAGCCATGAAGACAGGGGCGTGACATGAAGACAAGGTGGAAACTAATGAGTTGCTATGGAAATAAGAAAAACAAGGAAGTGCAGGAACAAGAACAGAATGTCCAAAAAACCAAACCGAACATGACCGAAACAAAACATAAACCCCATGGGCGTGACAAAATGTGTCATGAGACATGCCAAACTAAATTATATACAAAGAAGATAAAATTAAAGGTTATTAAATGAGCTCAAATATACCTACAAATGAGGCATAGTAATGCAATTTGTACATACGACTAGCCTAAATGCATGTTAGCATTGATTAGCTTGAATTGATTAACGTGGACCCCGACTTAAACAAGTTGAAAAACTTATTCGGGTGTTAGCATTTAGTGGTTAATTGTACGGAATATGTACTGTGCTGTGCAATCTACTAATAAAAGTATCAATCAAAAGTCATGCACTGACCAAATATGCCTGATTACTACTCCGACAAGTCAATAACATCAACAAAGTGCACCTTTGTGCATTCACGCACAGCATAAAACTTTTGGTGGACAAGACTTAGACTTCCTTTTTATTGTCATTCAAAATTGAACTTTACACTACAGATCCATTCCATCCATCCATCCATTTTCTACCGCTTATTCTCTTTTTTGGGATCACAGGGGGCGCTGGCGCCTATCTCAGCTACAATCGGGCGGAAGGCGGTGTACACCCTGGACAAGTCGCCAACTCATCGCAGGGCCAACACAGATAGACAGACAACATTCACACTCACATTCACACACTAGGGCCAATTTAGTGTTGCCAATCAACCTATCCCCAGGTGCATGTCTTTGGAAGTGGGAGGAAGCCGGAGTACCCGGAGGGAACCCACGCATTCACGGGGAGAACATGCAAACTCCACACAGAAAGATCCCGAGCCTGGATTTGAACCCAGGACTGCAGGACCTTCGTATTGTGAGGCAGACGCACTAACCCTTCTGCCACAGTACAGATAAGAACAACATTTTGTTGCATTAGCTCACGGTGGCACAGGGGTTATAGTGCATGTGCCTCACAATACGAAGGTCCTGAGTAGTCCTGGGGTTTGAGCCTGCGCTCGGTATCTTTCTGTGTGGAGTTTGCATGTTCTCCCCGTGACTGCGTGGGTTCCCTCCGGGTACTCCGGCTTCCTCCCACCTCCAAAAACATGCACCTGCGGATAAGTTGATTGGCAACACTAAATTGGCCCTAGTGTGTGAATGTGGTTGTGATTGTTGTCTGTCTATCTGTGTTGGCCCTGCGATGAAGTGGCGACTTGTCCAAGATGTACGCCGCCTTCCGTATGAATGCAGCTGAGATAGGCTCCAGCGACCCCCCGTGACCCCATAAGGGACAAGCGGTAGAAAATGGATGTATAGCTCATGGTAGCAATGAAATTTCGTTCTTTTCTGTACTGTAAAGTTCAAATTTGAATGACAATAAAAAGGAAGTCTAAGTCTAGGTCTAAGTCAGTGGTTCTTAACCTGGGTTCGATCGAACCCTCGGGGTTCGGCAGAGCCCCTGCCGCAGAAGTCAAGACACACCTGACTCATAAATTGATTAACGTGGACCCCGACTTAATTAAACAAGTTGAAAAACTTATTTGGGTGTTACCATTTAGTGGTCAACTGTACCGTGCAATCTACTAATAAAAGTTTCATTCAATCAATCAATCAATCGTGTAAATAAAAACATCTCCCTATTGACGTATCTGTACTGTAAAGTTAACATTTGAATGACAATAAAAAGGAAGTCTAAGTTTAAGTATTATGGATACACCCCAAACAATGTTTCCTCAAATTTCCCATCTGATTTGCAAGTGTGTAATTTGTTGTGAGTTCACGCACTGTGTTGGTTTTGTTCTTTGAACAAGGTGATGTTCATGTTGTGCACTAGTAAAAAAAAAACATATAACTTTGTATTGAATTTGAAAAAAAATATATATATATATATATTTTTCACTAAAGAAGGGTTCGATGAATGTGCATACCTCAAACAAGGTCTAAGTCTAATTCTTGTCCACCAAAAGTTTTATGCTGTGCGGGAATGCACAAAGGTGAGCTTTGTTGATGTTATTGACTTGTCGGAGTGCTAATCAGGCAAATGAGACAAAAAAGGAGTGTAAGATTTAACATGTAAACAAACTGTTGCGTCACAGTCCACACCATGGTGAGTTCAAGAACCGGCGAAATTAGTAGGACAAAACAGTGTTCACCAAATACTCTCCTCAGCGAAGCATACACAGAAACTTATTAAACAGTGCGCTTTGTAACAATTGGGAAGGTTTGTGTCATGTTTGTCCTCAAACAAAAAAACATACAAAAACAAAAACAAAGTATTTTTCCCACCATCTTTTTACATTTTCGATCCTTTTTTAAAAAAAAAAAATGCTCCAGGGAGGGCGGTGATATTCAATCAATCAATCAATCAATCAATCAATGTTTATTTATATAGCCCCAAATCACAAATGTCTCAAAGGACTGCACAAATCATTACGACTACAACATCCTCGGAAGAACCCACAAAAGGGCAAGGAAAACTCACACCCAGTGGGCAGGGAGAATTCACATCCAGTGGGACGCCAGTGACAATGCTGACTATGAGAAACCTTGGAGAGGACCTCAAATGTGGGCAATAGGGGACCGAAAGCAATGGATGTCGAGCGGGTCTAACATGATACTGTGAAAGTTGAATCCATAGTGGCTCCGACACAGCCGCGAGAGTTCAGTTCAAAGCGGATCCAAGACAGCAGCGAGAGTCCCGTCCACAGGAAACCATCTCAAGTGGAGGCGGATCAGCAGCATAGAGATGTCCCCAATCGATAGAGGCGAGCGGTCCATCCTGGGTCTCGACTCTGGACAGCCAGTACTTCATCCATGGTCATCGGACCGGACCCCCTCCACAAGGTAGGGGGGGACATAGGCGAAAGAAAAGAAGCGGCAGATCAACTGGTCTAAAAAGGGAGTCTATTTAAAGGCTAGAGTATACAGATGAGTTTTAAGGTGAGACTTAAATGCTTCTACTGAGGTAGCATCTCGAACTGTTACCGGGAGGGCATTCCAGAGTACTGGAGCCCGAACGGAAAACGCTCAATAGCCCGCAGACTTTTTTTGGGCTCTAGGAATCACTAATAAGCTGGAGTCTTTTGAACGCAGATTTCTTGCCGGGACATATGGTACAATACAATCGGCAAGACAGGCTGGAGCTAGACCGTGTAGTATTTTATACGTAAGTAGTAAAACCTTAAAGTCACATCTTAAGTGCACAGGAAGCCAGTGCAGGTGCGCCAGTACCATATATGTATACTTTTATTTATGCACGCAGACCGAGGCCCTTCTGATTTTAGGTCCCTGGGTGCTGACCTTGCTTGGGATCTGTTGATGTGAACTGACAGGGCTGGCATTTGCATAGATGACCTACTTAAGAAATGTGTCAGTCATCGGGCTAACGGGACCAAGTGTGCGTCATTTCACGCCCGTCCTTGTAGCTTGTGAGGCCAACCTGTGTCCATTACGGCAAATACCAAGATGCACACGCGGCCATTAATGCCGTACCGTAAAAAAAAAAATGTCTTCACCCAAAAGTGCTAGTTGCAGATGCAGTGGACGCTAATAAAGTCAGTGACTCAAACACATATAGGGTTTTATTTTAAGTGATTACCAATGTTGAGGTATGGGACACAAATGTCAAATGTGACCACAAACAAGGCCATGATGGCACATGACTGTAAAATTGGTATATCCGATATATTTTGAGTTAGCAATGAAAACCTTCCTTTATAACAGTGTTTCTTCTCAAACTGTGGTATGTGTACCACTATCTAGTGGTATGCCAAAGAATCAGATAACATCAAAGACATCTGTGATTGTATGGGGGGGGGTGTATTAGTGCCCAAGGCATGGGTAACTTACACATCTGTGAAGGCACTATTAATGCTGAAAGGTACACACAGGTTTTGGAGCAACATATGTTGCCATCCAAGCAATGTTATGATGGACGCCCCTGCTTATTTCAGCAAGACAATGCCGAGCCACGTGTTACAACAGCGTGGCTTCATAGTAAAAGGGTGGGGGTACTAGACTGGCCTGCCTGTAGTTCAGACCTGTCTCCCATTGAAAATGTGTGGCGCAATATGAAGCCTAAAATACCACAACAGAGACACCGGACTGTTGAACAACTTAAGCCAGGGGTGTCCAAACTTTTTCCACGGAAAGGGCCAATTTGATATTTTTCATTTTAGAACCATAACAAAATATATGGATTTTTTTTTTTTTAATCCTTAGGGCTCCTGGGGATCATAGAGCGTCACAGTCACTAAAATGTTAAAAATAAGTCAAATTATTATTATTATTTTTTATTTAATGCTTACAGTAAATCTCTATATCAACTTGAGGTTGATATAAAGTAAAACAAGGTTTTATGCCTTTTCTGTCAAAGACAACTTTGTTTTTTATAGTAAAACTGAAATATGCAGTATTTAGATGGATAGATGGATGGATGGATGGATGGATGGATGGATGGATAGATAGATAGAACTTCCGTCAGGAGAGTTCCTTTATTTAGCAATTAAAGCCCTCAAAGATCAATAATGCAGGACACCATTGATTTTAATTATTAAATATTTTCGAGTAATCACAGTGAAAAGTTAAATAAAATCCTACTAAATATATTTGAGATCTGAAAGGTTCCCCACTCCTAAAATGATGCATTTTTATCCGTTTTTTTTTAATTTTTACTTTTAACACTTAAATTTCAAGATCAACTTCCGATTTTAAGTTTGAACTATTATTTGTTTTATGCTCTTTTGTCAAAACTTTGTTGTTTTTGTACGGCAACCACACAACATATGCAATAATTTTTCCGCATAAAACATTTTAAAGTGATCATTTTTAAGTACCCCGCGACCCCAAAAGGGAATAAGCGGTAGAAAATGGATGGATAGATGGAATTTTTAAGTAATAATTCATTATAACATAGATTTTTTTTGTACTTTTTTTTTTTTTGAGCAATGGAAAAAAAAAAGGAATAAAGACAAAGGGAAAAAAACTGCCTGCATGGCAGCTTTGTGTCAACATTGCCACTTTTTCTCATTAGATTTCACCTCATTCCACTTTTTTAAAATGTTTTTATTTTTATTTTTGTAATACTATCAATTTTGCAATTTTTGCAGAATGTGTGGCGGGCCGGTAAACGATTAGCTGCGGGCCGCAAATGGCCCCCGGGCCGCACTTTGGACACCCCTGACTTAAGCTGTACATCAAGCAAGAATGGGAAATAATTCCACCGGAAAAGGTCTCCTCAGTTCCCAAACATTTACTGAGTGTTGTTAAAAGAAAAGGCCATGTAACACAGTGGTAAAAATGCCCATGTGCCAATTTGTTTGCAATGTGTTGCAGCCATTAAATTGTAAGTTATGGATTATTTGCAAAAAAGAATACGTTTCTCAGTTCGAAACATTAAATATCTTGTTGTGGAGAGGCGGAACCGACGGTCCGACGGAGCGGCAGGGCATGTGGGGCCCGGCCCCCGAGATGGCGGCAGGGAGGCGGAGGATACGAGCGAGCAGCGAGGCGGGGCGTGCCGGGACCGACGCTACAATCAAGTTCAAGTGCGTGGATCGCACACCGGGACACAATTAATGTATCTCCTAACTATGTATAAAAGGGGAGAAGGAGGAGAGAACGACGCAGAAGGAGGTGGAGAACACGCAGTGCCTGCAGCGCACAAGAGACGACGACGCGGCCGACTGAAGGAAACAAAGGAGCGAGCAGCGGGAGCGGCGACGGCGCAAAATACTTTCTTTATTGCAAAATAAACAAGAGTCAAACCTGCAAAAGAGATGTCCTTCCTTGGTGGTCAGTGGAACCCGCACGACGACGGCAAGAGACAGTCACACTTGTCTTTGCAGTCTATTCAATTGAATATAAGTTGAAAAGGATTTGCAAATCATTGTATTCTGTTTTTATTTACCAATTACACAACGTGCCAACTTCACTGGTTTTAGGTTTGGTGTAAATGAGGAAATAACTCTTATCTTACTGATAGGATGCAGTGCGTCTCCCATAACAATGTGACCTCGGACTATGTTAAGGTAACGTGTGGAGTTCCCCAGGGTTCGGTCCTTGGCCCTGCACTCTTCAGCATCTACATGCTGCCGCTAGGTGACATCATACGCAAATACGGTGTTAGCTTTCACTGTTATGCTGATGACACCCAACTCTACATGCCCCTAAAGCTGACCAACACGCCGGATTGTAGTCAGCTGGAGGCGTGTCTTAATGAAATTAAACAATGGATGTCCGCTAATTTTTTGCAACTTAACGCCAAAAAAACGGAAATGCTGATTATCGGTCCTGCGAGACACCGACCTCTATTTACTAATAGAACTGTAACATTTGACAACCAAATTAAACAAGGTGACTCGGTAAAAAATCTGGGTATTATCTTCGACCCAACTCTCTCCTTTGAGCCACACATTAAAAGCGTTACTAAAACGGCCTTCTTTCATCTCCGTAATATCGCTAAAATTCGCTCCATTTTGTCCACATGCGTTTGTTACGTCTCGTCTCGATTACTGTAACGTATTATTTTCGGGTCTCCCCATGTCTAGCATTAAAAGATTACAGTTGGTACAAAATGCGGCTGCTAGACTTTTGACAAGAACAAGAAAGTTTGATCACATTACGCCTGTACTGGCTCACCTGCACTGGCTTCCTGTGCACTTAAGATGTGACTTTAAGGTTTTACTACTTACGTATAAAATACTACACGGTCTAGCTCCAGCCTATCTTGCCGATTGTATTGTACCATATGTCCCGGCAAGAAATCTGCGTTCAAAGGACTCCGGCTTATTAGTGATTCCCAAAGCCCAAAAAAAGTCTGCGGGCTATAGAGCGTTTTCATTTCGGGCTCCAGTACTCTGGAATGCCCTCCCGGTAACAGTTCGAGATGCCACCTCAGTAGAAGCATTTAAGTCTCACCTTAAAACTCATTTGTATACTCTAGCCTTTAAATAGACTCCCTTTTTAGACCAGTTGATCTGCCGTTTCTTTTCTTTTTCTTCTATGTCCCACTCTCCCTCGTGGAGGGGGTCCGGTCCGATCCGGTGGCCATGTACTACTTGCCTGTGTATCGGCTGGGGACATCTCTGCGCTGCTGATCCGCCTCCGCTTGGGATGGTTTCCTGCTGGCTCCGCTGTGAACGGGACTCTCGCTGCTGTGTTGGATCCGCTTTGGACTGGACTCTCGCGGCTGTGTTGGATCCATTGTGGATTGAACTTTCACAGTATCATGTTAGACCCGCTCGACATCCATTGCTTTCCTCCTCTCCAAGGTTCTCATAGTCATCATTGTCACCGACGTCCCACTGGGTGTGAGTTTTCCTTGCCCTTATGTGGGCCTACCAAGGATGTCATAGTGGTTTGTGTTGTGGTTTGTGCAGCCCTTTGACAGACTACTGATTTATGGCTATATAAATGAACATTGATTGATTGATTAATTGATTTATTGCAAAATAAACAAGAGTCAAACCTGCAAAAGAGATGTCCTTCCTTGGTGGTCAGTGGAACCCGCACGACGACGGCAAGAGACATTCACACTTTTCTTTGCAGTCTATTCAATTGAATATAAGTTGAAAAGGATTTGCGATTCATTGTATTTATTTCTTATTTACCAATTACACAACGTGCCGACTTCACTGGTTTTAGGTTTGGTGTAAATGAGGAAATAAATGTGCGCATACTGTTGATGTTGTGGAAATTATGTTTTATGGACTGCATCTTGACGCAAAAGACTCCATCTGGTGCGCAGGACTCGGCTGTAAGCAAAGAAAAGTTCCGAACCATCAAAGAGGGGAAACTCTCCCATCCCATGCTACCAGTTGCATTATTTCTGTCCGCGTGGGAACTCTGACCCTCCGTTTCCGGTCCCCCCCCCCTGTCCCAAGTCAATCATGGGAATTGAGACAGATCCCTCGGTACAACAAACATCTACTATTGATGTTTTACAGTAAATCATATTTGCCACAGAACATCTGATCATGCTGGCAAAATGATTTTTGAGTGCTGTTGGAAATGTGACGCTGCTCTTTCCCTATCAGTCATGACGGCCACTTAGGACATCAGCAGGATTTTTATGCACCGTCAGCAATCTAGGCAAATGAGTCCTCTTTAATTTCCTGGGTATTGATGAGCATAAAAGCTGACATAGCATGAAAACTCTGACAAATGCAACGTTCACACGTCAAAGAATTGCGAAAGAGAGAAGAATGCAATTGAAAAGGGGGCAATTTGTTCTCTGCCTGCTTAGGTTTTGCAACTTCCTGTATGGCTCCGCTGCTTTAGTCATCAGCTTAAACCTTCTCCGTTCAGCCTTGAGTGATCCTTGCAAGGCAAACGTATCTTTGGTTGCACACACACACACACACACACACACACCAGCTGTAACAATGTAACCAAAAGTAAGAGCGTGCATGCCGAGTCATCTCTCTATCGGTGCAGCAGGCTTACGTAATTGACGGGCGCCGTAGAGCTTGTACCGTGTCTTCATTTTGCACGTCGATACTTTTTTTTTTTCTTTCTCTCGGCGCATGACAAATTCTCATCAGGGCTCGGCAAGATCTACTTCTATTCTGGTAAGCGCTGAGTCGGACAAATAGCGACGAGGACTATCATGAGTCGAGCCAACAATTTGGAAACTCGACTCTAGCCTGCAAGGATATCATCAGCCGTTATCAGATGAAAGGGCGAGTGGAGATGAGAGTTAAAGCAGCACTACGTAACTTTATAACCTTCATAAAATATTTGCAGAACTTTTGGGATGATACGTCGACATACAACTAGTTGAATGCACCTCTATCATGACCCGGGGGGGGTGTCTGTATCGCTCTCATTGGCATTTAGCAACTTTGAGGAGGGTGGCAGGAACCCTGCCGCACAAAAAAACTACAAAAAACAAAACCAGTGAAGTTGGCACGTTGTGTAATTGGTAGGGGTGTAACGGTACGTGTATTGGTATTGAACCGTTTCGGTTGGGTACGAGGGTGTATCGAACGAGTTTGTAAGCTAAAGTCTTAACAAGCTGCTCTGCTTTCTGCCTCCGTCTGTCTGAGCAGTGAGCACCCAGCGTTGTCCCGCCCACACAACCATCTGATTGGTTACATACAAAGCCAATCAGCAGTGCGTATTCAGAAAGCATGGAGTCAGTGCTAACATCGCTATGAGCCCGTTGACCTTCTAGAAACTTAAACTGCAGCTCAGCTCGCTCATAGTTGAGGCAAAGGCTATGAAGCTTTTAGCGTTACGTTAGCTCATTTTGCTGTGTGTGTGCGTGCGTGGATGTGCATGTGTGTGTGTGTGTGAGTGTGTGTGTATAATAAGTCAACTACAGACTTCCCAAATGCTGTAATAAATTAAGCATGATGAGTTGACTTGAAACTGTTTAATGTTGCAGTTTTTATACGTAGAAGAAAGGTTTTGTCATTTTATTTAATCAAAGCAACAACTTGAGTCAGTTTAATGTGGATTAACGTGGGTAGAATTATTATAATGTTCCCAATGTTAAAAGGATAAAGCCATTGTTTGCAAATTTGGTAAATAAATAACCCAAAAAATTTATATTTTGTTGTTTTCTTACCGTACCGAAAATGAAGCGAACCGTGACCTCTAAACCGAGGTACGTACCGAACCGAAATTTTCATGTACCGTTACACCCCTAGTAATTGGTAAATAAAAACAGAATACAATGATTTGCAAATCCTTTTCAACTTAAATTCAATTGAATGGACTGCAAAGACAAGATATTTAATGTTCGAACTGAGAAACTTTTTTTTTCTTTCTTGCAAATAATCATTAACTTCGAATTTAATGGCGGCAAAACATTGCAAACAAAAGTAGGCGCGAGGGCATTTTTACCACTGTGTTACATGGCCTTTCCTTTTAACAACACTCAGTAAACCTTTGAGAACTGAGGAGACACATTTTTGAAACTTTTTAGGTGGAATTCTTTCAATCAATCAATCAATCAATGTTTATTTATATAGCCCCAAATCACAAATGTCTCAAAGGACTGCACAAATCATTACGACTACAACATCCTCGGAAGAACCCACAAAAGGGCAAGGAAAACTCACACCCAGTGGGCAGGGAGAATTCACATCCAGTGGGACGCCAGTGACAATGCTGACTATGAGAAACCTTGGAGAGGACCTCAGATGTGGGCAACCCCCCCCCTCTAGGGGACCGAAAGCAATGGATGTCGAGCGGGTCTAACATGATACTGTGAAAGTTCAATCCATAGTGGCTCCATGACAGCAGCGAGAGTCCCGTCCACAGGAAACCATCTCAAGCGGATCAGCAGCGTAGAGATGTCCCCAACCGATACAGGCGAGCGGTCCATCCTGGGTCCCGACGAGCGGTCCATCCTGGGTCTCGACTCTGGACAGCCAGTACTTCATCCATGGTCATCGGACCGGACCCCCTCCACAAGGGAGGGGGGGACATAGGAGAAAGAAAAGAAGCGGCAGATCAACTGGTCTAAAAAGGAGGTCTATTTAAAGGCTAGAGTATACAGATGAGTTTCAAGGTGAGACTTAAATGCTTCTACTGAGGTAGCATCTCGAACTGTTACCGGGAGGGCATTCCAGAGTACTGGAGCCCGAACGGAAAACGCTCTATAGCCCGCAGACTTTTTTTGAGCTCTAGGAATCACTAATAAGCCGGAGTCTTTTGAACGCAGATTTCTTGCCGGGACATACGGTACAATACAATCGGCAAGATAGGCTGGTCCATTCTTCCTTGATGTACAGCTTAAGTTGTTCAACGGTCTCAGTTGTGGAATTTTAAGCTTCATATAGCGCCATATATTTTCAATTGGAGACAGGTCTGGATTACAGGTAGGTCAGTCTAGTACCCGCACTCTGTTGTAACACGTGGCTTAGCAATGTCTTGCTGAAATAAGCAGGGGCGACCATGATAACGTTGCTTGGATGGCAACATATGTTGCTCCAAAACCTGTATGTACCTTTCAGCATTAATGGTGCCTTCACAAATGTGTAAGTTACCCATGCACTGGGCACTAAGACACCCCCATACCATCACAGATACTGGCTTTTGAACTTTTCGCCGAGAACAATCCGGATGGTTCTTTTCCTCTTTGTTCCGGAGGACATAACGTCCACAATTTCCAAAAACAATTTGAAATGTGGACTCGTCAGACCACAGAACACCTTTACACTTTGCATCAGTCCACTTTAGATGAACTCGGGCGGCGTTTTGTGGTTTCTGCTTTGCATAGTAGAGTTTTAATTTGCACTTACAGATGTAGCGACCAACTGTAGTTAGTGAAGTGAAGTGAAGTGAATTATATTTATATAGCGCTTTTCTCTAGTGACTCAAAGCGCTTTTACATAGTGAAACCCAATATCTAAGTTACATTTAAACCAGTGTGGGTGGCACTGGGAGCAGGTGGGTAAAGTGTCTTGCCCAAGGACACAACGGCATTGACTAGGATGGCGGAAGCGGCAATCGAACCTGCAACCCTTTAAGTTGCTGGCACGGCCACTCTACCAACCGAGCTATGCCGCCCCATCATAAACCCCATAGTGAGGTTTTCTGAAGTGTTCCTGAGCCCTCGTGGTGATATCCTTTACACACAGATGTCGGTTTTTGATGCAGTACCGCCTGAGAGATCGAAGGTCACGGGCATCCAATGTTGGTTTCCAGATTCTCTGAACCTTTTGATGATATTACGGACCGTAGATGATGAAATCCCTAAATTACCTGCAATAGTTGGTTGAGAAATGTTGTTCTTAAACTGCATTTGTTCACAAAGTGGTGACCCTCGCCCCATCCTTGTTTGTGAATGATTGAGCATTTCCTGGAAGTTACTTTTGTACCCAATCATTGCACCCACCTGTTCCCAATTAGCCTGTTCACCTGTGGGAAGTTCCAAATAAGCGTTTGATGAGCATTTCTCAAAATTCTCAATATTTTTTTTGCCACTTGTGCCAGCTTTTTTGAAAGATGATGCAGGCATCCAATTCCATATGAGCAAATATTTGTAAAAAATAAAAGTTTTCCAGTTCGAACGTTAAATATCTTGTCTTTGCGGTCTATTCAATTGAATATAAGTTGGAAAGGATTTGCAATTGATTGCATTCTGTTTTTATTTACCATTTACACAATGTCCCAACTTCACTGGTTTTGGGTTTTGTCGTACAAAGTTCACAGACATGTATCCTTAAATGATCCACCTCAAGCTGCTCCATCTCTCCCATACAAAGAAGTCGTCACATTACTGATACTCTTATTAAGCGCATCTCATGAAACCTCAGATCCGTTCCATTGATCCTCGTCTGGTTGACTCCGGGCCAGACCGACGCAGCAAGGCGAGCTACATTTTGAGAGCAAACAGACAAGAGCAGTGAAGGACACCCTTTGACCGTCAGCGTTCCCAGCCAAAGGTCGGCTGTTGCCAAACTCCTGAAGCACGTTCAAAAAAAAAAGACGTCCTGTCTGACTGTGGCCCTCGTGTACACGAATCGTTCTCGGAAACACGTGCAGTAACTGCCATTTATCGATAAATCAGCAGAACTTTGGTGTTGGCTGAAAAGTACTGCAACGTGGCCCACATGCAAAATCTCCTAATGAGAAGCAAAAACAAGTTTAAAATGTGGAGAATGACCAACATTTCTGCTGTATATGTGTGATTAAAAAACTGAAAATCTTAAATAATATCAATCAATCAATGTTTACTTATATAGCCCTAAATCACTAGTGTCTCAAAGGGCTGCACAAACCACCACGACATCCTCGGTAGGCCCACATAAGGGCAAGGAAAACTCACACCCAGTGGGACGTCGGTGACAATGATGACTATGAGAACCTTGGAGAGGAGGAAAGCAATGGATGTCGAGCGGGTCTAACATGATACTGTGAAAGTTCAATCCATAATGGATCCAACACAGTCGCGAGAGTCCAGCCCAAAGCGGATCCAACACATCAGCGAGAGTCCCGTTCACAGCGGAGCCAGCAGGAAACCATCCCAAGCGGAGGCGGATCAGCAGCGCAGAGATGTCCCCAGCCGATACACAGGCGAGCAGTACATGGCCACCGGATCGGACCGGACCCCCTCCACAAGGGAGAGTGGGACATAGAAGAAAAAGAAAAGAAATGGCAGATCAACTGGTCTAAAAAGGAGGTCTATTTAAAGGCTAGAGTATACAAATGAGTTTTAAGGTGAGACTTAAATGCTTCTACTGAGGTGGCATCTCGAACTGTTACCGGGAGGGCATTCCAGAGTACTGGAGCCCGAAATGAAAACGCTCTATAGCCCGCAGACTTTTTTTGGGCTTTGGGAATCACTAATAAGCCGGAGTCCTTTGAACGCAGATTTCTTGCCGGGACATATGGTACAATACAATCGGCAAGATATATAGCGTATTTCCTTGAATTGCAGCCCGGTATATAGTATGCGCCTGCCTTGAATTACTGCCGGGTCAAAACTCGTTTCGCAAAATAATCAGCGCGTGTTAATTTTTGTTGACGAAAAATTTCCGTCATAGTTATCGTCAACGACCTTTTTTTTTCGGACTAAAACGAGACAATAACTAAATAAAAAATAATTGACGTGGACTAAGACGATGACGAGTTGTATTGACATATTCGTCAACAAATAAAAACGAGACGGATATGTCTGCCAGAGACGAGATCCAACACGTCTAACGATTCCAGCCGGGTGAGTAAAATCTGAAGACCATGGCAACCATATCTCCCATTGAGGAGCTGCTCTTTCTCTACCCGGGCTGGGATCTGAGGATTGACGGGAAACCGAGGACAAGAGGAAGGAACGCAGATTTCAGTGATGTAAACAGGGACCTCCCGAATAAATAGGGGTAGCACGCGGGCTGGACTTATAAAACATAATTTGGATCTGTAACTAAAATACAGCTCGAAATATGTGTCTCCTCATTGAACCAAATTGAACTCTGTCTCTGCATGATTCCTTGCTTCTCGTCTGTTTAATAGATGTCATCAGTGTTTGAACCTGACATCTTTTTGGTCCTTCGAGCCGGATTCCAACACATCTGACGATTCCAGCCGGTTGAGTAAAATCTGAAGACCATGGCAACCATATCTCCCATTGAGGAGCTGCTCTTTCTCTACCCGGGCTGGGATCTGAGGATTGACAGGAAACCGAGGACAAGAGGAAGGACCGCAGATTTCAGTGATGTAAACAGGGACCTCCCGAATAAATAGGGGTAGCACGCGGGCTGGACTTTTAAAACATAGTTTGGATCTGTAACTAAAATACAGCCTGAAATATGTGTCTCCTCATTGAGCCAAATTGAACTCTGTCTCTGCATGATTCCTTGCTTCTCGTCTGTTTAATAGATGTCATCAGTGTTTGAACCTGACATCTTCTTGGACCTTCGAGCCGGATTCCAACACGTCTAACGATTCCAGCCGGGTGAGTAAAATCTGAAGACCATGGCAACCACATCTCCCATTGATGAACTGCTCTTTCTCTACCCGGGCTGGGATCTGAGGATTGACGGGACACCAAGTACAAGAGGAAAGAAAGCAGATTTCAGTGATGTAAACAGGGACCTCCGGAATAAATAGGGGTAGCACGCGGGCTGGACTTTTAGAACATAGTTTGGATCTGTAACTAAAATACAGCCCGAAATATGTGTCTCCTCATTGAGCCAAATTGAACTCTGTCTCTGCGTGATTCCTTGCTTCTCGTCTGTTTAATAGATGTCATCAGTGTTTGAACCTGACATCTTCTTGGTCCTTCAAGCCGGATTCCAACACGTTTAACGATTCCAGCCGGGTGAGTAAAATCTGAAGACCATGGAAACCATATCTCCCATTGAGGAGCTGCTTTTTCTTCAACTAGGCTGGAATCTGAGGATTGACGGGAAACCGAGGACAAGAGGAAGGACCGCAGATTTCAGTGATGTAAACAGGGACCTCCGGAATAAATAGGGGTTGCACGCGGGCTGGACTTTTAGAACATAGTTTGGATCTGTAACTAAAATACACCCCGAAATATGTGTCTCCTCATTGAGCCAAATTGAACTCTGTCTCTGCATGATTCCTTGCTTCTCGTCTGTTTAATAGATGTCATCAGTGTTTGAACCTGACATCTTCTTGGTCCTTCAAGCCGGATTCCAACACGTCTGACGATTCCAGCCGGGTGAGTAAAATCAGAAGACCATGGCAACCATATCTCCCGTTGAGGAGCTGCTTTTTCTTCAACTAGGCTGGAATCTGAGGATTGACGGGAAACCAGGGACAAGAGGAAGGACAGTAGATTTCAGTGATGTAAACAGGGACCTCAGGAATAAATAGGGGAAGCACGCGGGCTGGACTTTTAAAACATAGTTTGGATCTGTAACTAAAATACAGCCTGAAATATGTGTCTCCTCATTGAGCCGAATTGAACTCTGTCTCTGCATGATTCCTTGCTTCTCGTCTGTTTAATAAATGTCATCAGTGTTTGAACCTGACAAAAACTCAACCCAATGAGATTACAATGAGCTCCCCACTCATGCACCTTTACTTGACTGCAGACAAGACACAATACCTTGCTACTGACTTGTTTAGTCAATAATGGTGTTGACTCATTTCCAGTGGGGAGCGAACCCACGCTGCAATACAAGTTGTGCACGGACTACTCTCAAGTGCGTCCAAGTTTACTTTCCACAGCATTATCCCTTAGGAAAACGATAACAATTCAAAGTTGACTCCTTATGGGGCTGAGAAAAGCCTCAGGTCCGTCATCGCCCTGATGTGGTGATCAACAGGTTTAAAGAAACATCCCTGATTGGAAACCCTCTAAATCCCCTCACTGTTAATTACAGGCTGCTCGCCGGATGGAGCGCTCCTCCGTGGGGGTAATTCAATAAGCACGGCGGCCCACTAACTAATAATATCCCCTCTCCGGAGTGCAGTGTGGGAGCGGGCTTGCAGGAAGGATAAGTAGCACGTCGACTCCACAACAACACACGCCTTAATATATAGCAGATTAGACCAGGATCTTCAACTTCCATCTGCTCGATACCTGTTGTTGTGTGTCTGCGCACCGTGGCCGCGTGCACTTTGTATACATATCTGTCACGGACCAAAGGCCAGGGAGCAAAGCCTGAAGTCATCAGGCGGACAGTCTGCAGAGCTCCTTGGACAGAATGGACCGACATGTCATTGACAACCCTGTTATAGCAAAGAGGAAAAACAAACACAGGTCTCCCGCTGCAAGCAGCACACTTATGAACATTAATTTATTCCCTAAACGAGGTTGATGCCTGATCAATTGTGTCAGTAAATCCTCTTATCCTCGGGTAAGTATCTGCAGCTCAGCAGGCCAGCTGTCAAGAAGGTGGGAGGCCGAAGAGGAAGAGCGGGAGGCGTATGGACAGATTGATGGATGGGGGAGGAGACTGCTTTTTTTTCCCTTCTCACCCCAAAGATAACATGATCTAGATCAGGGGCGCTCACACTTTTTCTGCAGGCGAGCTACTTTTCAATTGACCAAGTCGAGGAGATCTACCTCATTCCTATTTCAATCAATCAATCAATCAATGTTTACTTATATAGCCCTAAATCACTAGTGTCTCAAAGGGCTGCACAAACCACTACAACATCCTCGGTAGGCCCACATAAGGGCAAGGAAAACTCACACCCAGTGGGACGCCAGTGACAATGATGACTATGAGAACCTTGGAGAGGAGGAAAGCAATGGATGTTGAGCGGGTCTAACATGATACTGTGAAAGTTCAATCCACAATGGATCCAACACAGTCGCGAGAGTCCAGTCCAAAGCGGATCCAACACAGCAGCGAGAGTCCCGTTCACAGCGGAGCCAGCAGGAAACCATCCCAAGCGGAGGCGGATCAGCAGCGCAGAGATGTCCCCAGCCGATACACAGGCGAGCAGTACATGGCCACCGGATCGGACCGGACCCCCTCCACAAGGGACAGTGGGACATAGGAGAAAAAGAAAAGAAACGGCAGATCAACTGGTCTAAAAAGGGAGTCTATTTAAAGGCTAGAGTATACAAATGAGTTTTAAGGTGAGACTTAAATGCTTCTACTGAGGTGGCATCTCGAACTGTTACCGGGAGGGCATTCCAGAGTACTGGAGCCCGAATATTTATAATTTATATTTATTTATTTATGAAAGAGACATTTTTGTTAACAAGTTAATGGTGTTTAATGATAATACAAGCATGTTTAACACACATAGATTCCTTTCTTTCATGAAGACAAGAATACAAGTTGGTGTATTACCTGATTCTGATGACTTGCATTGGAATTAGACAGTGGTGCTGATAACGTCCGCATTTTCAAATGGAGGAAAAAAAAAGTCCTCCTTTCTGTCCAATACCACATGAAAGTGGTTGGATTTGGCATCTCATTTGTCCAACTTGCATACTGGTTTTTAAACACTTTGTTATGAGAGTAGCATATGTGTGTGGCCCTTTAATGTCTGGCAGCAGGTGAGTGACGTCAGTGAGTGTGCGGGTGGGCAAGCAAGTGAGAAAGCGGTCGCTGAGGGCGGGGGAGAAATACATTGGCATCAAACTCCGTAGCTTGCTAGCTTGTGCACGCTAGCTTTCTGAGACTCTTATTTTGTTAGCACAGACAGGATGAAACAGGTCTTTTATGGTGAAGACAGGAACTGTGCAGTCGGTCTTTAGAGTTTTGACAGTAGGTACGGAGTCTCTAGAAATAAAATGTGTTTCTCTGCGTCCGCCCTGTTAGTGATTTTTGTCTTAAATATGAGCTCGCAGCAGCCAGCGTCATCTCACAAGATCCTCGGGTGCCGAGAATGTCAAACAACTGACGAAAGTGAAGTCTTGGTATGATTGATGATTGCTCATTTTTATGTCTATTTTTTAATGCCTGGCTTGAGATCGACTGACACACCCTCCGAGATCGACCAGTCGATCGCGATCGACGTAATGGGCACCCCTGATCTAGATCAATGCTTTTCAACCACTGTACTGCAGCACACTAGTGTACCGTGAGATGTTGTCTGGTGTGCCGTGGGAGATGACGTCATTTCACCTAATTGGGTTCAAAATCTTTTTTTTTGCAAACCAGTATCCGCAAATAATGTGCCATAGTTGAGTGTCTGTGCTGTCGAGAGTTCGGCAGAGTAACCGTGTAATACTATTCCATATCAGTAGGTGGCAGCAGGTAGCTAATTGCTTTGTGGATGGTTTGTCGCCATCACAATATGCGGACGACAGCGGGAGGCAGCTTGCAGGTAAAAAGGTGTCTAGTGCTTAAACCAGAAATAAACAAAAGGCGAGTGCTGCTAAGAAAAGACTTAGAGACTTAGACTTCCTTTTATTGTCATTCAAATTTGAACTTTACAGTGTCAGGCTTGCCACTGACCGTTTGTGTTTTAGTTTTTCCTCTGTGTGTGTTTCATCCATCCATCCATCCATCCATCTTCTTCCGCTTATCAGAGGTCGGGTCGCAACAGCCTAAGCAGGGAAACCCAGACTTCCCTCTCCCCAGCCACTTCGTCTAGCTCTTCCCGGGGGATCCCGAGGCGTTCCCAGGCCAGCCGGGAGACATAGTCTTCCCAACGTGTCCTGGGTCTTCCCCGTGGCCTCCTACCGGTTGGACGTGCCCTAAACACCTCCCTAGGGAGGCGTTCGGGTGGCATCCTGACCAGATGCCCGAACCACCTCATCTGGCTCCTCTCGATGTGGAGGAGCAGCGGCTTTACTTTGAGTTCCTCCCGGATGGCAGAGCTTCTCACCCTATCTCTAAGGGAGAGACCTGGAAACTCATTTCGGCCGCTTGTACCCGTGATCTTATCCTTTCGGTCATGACCCAAAGCTCATGACCATAGGTGAGGATGGGAACGTAGATCGACCGGTAAATTGAGAGCTTTGCCTTCCGGCTCAGCTCCTTCTTCATCACAATGGATCGGTACAACGTCCGCATTACTGAAGACGCCGCACAAATCCGCCTGTCGATCTCACGATCCACTCTTCCCCTCACTCGTGAACAAGACTCCTAGGTACTTGAACTCCTCCACTTGGGGCAGGGTCTCTTCCCCAACCCGGAGATGGCATTCCACCCTTTTCCGGGCGAGAACCATGGACTCAGACTTGGTGTGTGTTTAGTATTTCTTATTTTGTCTGTTTCCTGTTTTTTTTCCCCTGTACGCTGTTTTCCCCTCACCTGGCCACACCTGGTGTCAATCAGCCCGTCCTATTTGTACCTGCTTTGTCTTCCAGTCAGGGCTGGATTATTGTCACGTATCGCATGTCGCTTCTGTCTTGTATTATCGCTTCTGTCGTGTCGTACCGTGTCGTGTCTTTGCAGCGTGGCGGTAAGCTATATTTGTTTGATGTTTGTAGCTTACTGTTTTTTTGTTCCCCGCTTCCAGTTTGTTTTCATATTACAAGTACGACTTCTGTTTTTCCGCTCGCTGCCCGCTAGCTTCCACGCAAGGCCCCTTTTTGTTTTCTCTAGCTTCCATGCTAAGTTCCTTTTGTTTTGTAGCTCCCATGCTAGCTCTCTTAGTCTGTTATCCGCCTCGTGCGCGCTTTTTGTTGTACCCCTTTTGTTTGTTCTTGTTTTAGTATTTATATTAAATCATGTTTCCTCATTCAATGCCTGCCTCCTCCTCTGCATCTTGGGGTTCGACACAAACTAACTCTGACATACAGTGTAGATAAGAACGAAATTTCATTGCATTAGCTCATGGTAGTGCAGGATAAAAGAAAGAAAAAAAGGTGCAGATATAAATAATTAATAGATTATTGTACGGATAAATACATAGCACTTTTGCATATGTATCCATGTTTATGAATGTATGTTATATTGTCTTTATATTCCAGCGAGTTAATCCATTTTGGGGGGAAATTGAGGGGATTAACAAATATTATTGTATTATTATTATATTATATTGTTATTGTACTGAGTTGGTGTTGTTCCCGAACTCTTCCATTGACGCTTGGGAACGAAACTAAAACTGAAATGGGTGCAAAGTTAACAAAAACAGAATGCTGGACGACTCGGGCTGAGTATCGGTCGATACCTTTCGACCGAAATAATATTTAGTTGTACATGTTCGTACAGTTATTTGATAAATATTTCAATCAATCAATCAATGTTTATTTATATAGCCCCAAATCCCAAATGTCTCAAAGGACTGCACAAATCATTACGACTACAACATCCTCGGAAGAACCCACAAAAGGGCAAGGAAAACTCACACCCAGTGGGCAGAGAGAATTCACATCCAGTGGGACGCCAGTGACAATGCTGACTATGAGAAACCTTGGAGAGGACCTCAGATGTGGGCAACCCCTCCTCTCTAGGGGACCGAAAGCAATGGATGTCGAGCGGGTCTAACATGATACTGTGGAAGTTCAATCCATAGTGGCTCCAACACAGCCGCGAGAGTTCAGTTCAAGCGGATCCAAGACAGCAGCGAGAGTCACGTCCACAGGAAACCATCTCAAGCGGATCAGCAGCGTAGAGATGTCCCCAACCGATACAGGCGAGCGGTCCATCCTGGGTCCCGACGAGCGGTCCATCCTGGGTCTCGACTCTGGACAGCCAGTACTTCATCCATGGTCATCGGACCGGACCCCCTCCACAAGGGAGGGGGGGACATAGGAGAAAAAAAAGAAGCGGCAGATCAACTGTTCCAAAAAGGGAGTCTATTTAAAGGCTAGAGTATACAGATGAGTTTTAAGGTGAGACTTAAATGCTTCTACTGAGGTAGCATCTCGAACTGTTACCGGGAGGGCATTCCAGAGTACTGGAGCCCGAACGGAAAATTTGAGCACTTTAAAAATGTATTTTGTAAAAATCTTGAATGGGGAGGAGTGGTGACAATTTCGCAAACCCATTGCACTCTTTCCACATGATTAATATCGAATGAAGTACTCGGTTGGTATCGGTATCGTTTTAAGGGTACTGGTATTGGCACCGGTGTCGAACATTTGTAAACGATACCCAGCCCAATGGACGACAGCAAATACTTACAGTGTGTGGCACAGCAGATGGCGTCCACAAAGTACATCCGTGCAATCAACAACAAAATAGGAACCACTACACAGAGGTGCGGCGTCTTCAGTAATGCGGACGTTGTACCGATCCGTTGTGGTGAAGAAGGAGCTGAGCCGGAAGGCAAAGCTCTCAATTTACCGGTCGATCTACGTTCCCATCCTCACCTATGGTCATGAGCTTTGGGTCATGACCGAAAGGATAAGATCACGGGTACAAGCGGCCGAAATGAGTTTCCTCCGCCGTTTGGCGGGGCTCTCCCTTAGAGATAGGGTGAGAAACTCTGCCATCCGGGAGGAACTCAAAGTAAAGCCGCTGCTCCTTCACATCGAGAGGAGCCAGATGAGGTGGTTCGGGCATCTGGTCAGGATGCCACCCGAACGCCTCCCTAGGGAGGTGTTTAGGGCACGTCCAACCGGTAGGAGGCCACGGGGAAGACCCAGGACACGTTGGGAAGACTATGTCTCCCGGCTGGCCTGGGAACGCCTCGGGATCCCCCGGGAAGAGCTAGACGAAGTGGCTGGGGAGAGGGAAGTCTGGGTTTCCCTGCTTAGGCTGCTGCCCCCGCGACCCGACCTCGGATAAGCGGAAGATGATAGATGGATGGATGGATACACAGAGGAAAACACCAAAAATGTCAACATAAGTCACGGTGTGATGTGACAGGTGGTGACGGTACGCCTACTTTGAGACAAGAGCTATTGTGATGCATACTTGGTTTTGTTTTGAATTTATATCCAACAATTGCAAGAACAACTTTTGCTGTCAATATCGGCTGTTGAGTTTAATGTTTTAATGTTTTTTCCAATGAAAAAAAATGTGCCTTGGCTCAAAAAAGGTTGAAAGACACTGATCAAACTAACACAAACATATAATCATAGAGTCTCCTGACTGCCAGCGTCCTCTCCAGTGGACATTCTTTTACAGCTCTGTAAATTGCTCTGTTATACACAAAACAAATGTCGGAATATGCTACTTATTCATTACAGTTTGCCAGTTCTAGCTATAATACACGTTATTGGCAAAAGTATTTGGTCACCTGCCTTGACTCACATATGAACCTGAAGTGCCATCCCATTCCTAACCTAAAGGCTTCAATATGATGTCGGTCCACCTTTTGCAGCTGTTAGAGCTTCAACTCTTCTGGGAAGCCTGTCCACAAGTGTGTTCATACACTGAAAAAAATAACTCATAAGATTTACTTACATGTAGACTTACAACCAGTCTACATGTGCTTTGTGGACTTGGAGAAGGCATTCGACCCTGTATGATCAGTGCCAGAGCTTGGTCCGCATTGCCGGCAGTAAGTCGAACACATTTCCAGTGAGGGTTGGACTCCGCCAAGGCTGTCCTTTGTCACCGATTCTGTTCATAACTTTTATGGAGAGAATTTCTAGGCGCAGTCAAGGCGTTGAGGGGATCCGGTTTGGTGACCGCAGGATTAGGTCTCTGCTTTTTGCAGATGATGTAGTCCTGATGGCTTCATCTGGCCGGGATCTTCAGCTCTCGCTGGATCGGTTCGCAGCCGAGTGTGAAGCGACCGGAATGAGAATCAGCACCTCCAAGTCCGAGTCCATGGTTCTCGCCTGGAAAAGGGTGGAGTGCCATCTCCGGGTTGGGGAGGAGACCCTGCCCCAAGTGGAGGAGTTCAAGTACCTAGGAGTCTTGTTCACGAGTGGGGGAAGAGTGGATCGTGAGATCGACAGGCGGATCGGTGCGGCGTCTTCAGTAATGCGGACGTTGTATCGATCCGTTGTGGTGAAGAAGGAGCTGAGCCGGAAGGCAAAGCTCTCAATTTACCGGTCGATCTACGTTCCCATCCTCACCTATGGTCATGAGCTTTGGGTCATGACCG
Organism: Nerophis ophidion; assembly: GCF_033978795.1. Taxonomy (NCBI): domain Eukaryota; kingdom Metazoa; phylum Chordata; class Actinopteri; order Syngnathiformes; family Syngnathidae; genus Nerophis; species Nerophis ophidion. Next base: position 30,065,107 of record NC_084636.1, on the reverse strand, counting down.
AAAGGATAAGATCACGGGTACAAGCGGCTGAAATGAGTTTCCAGGTCTCTCCCTTAGAGATAGGGTGAGAAGCTCTGCCATCCGGGAGGAACTCAAAGTAAAGCCGCTGCTCCTCCACATCGAGAGGAGCCAGATGAGGTGGTTCGGGCATCTGGTCAGGATGCCACCCGAACGCCTCCCTAGGGAGGTGTTTAGGGCACGTCCAGCCGGTCGGAGGCCACGGGGAAGACCCAGGACACGTTGGGAAGACTATGTCTCCCGGCTGGCCTGGGAACGCCTCGGGATCCCCCGGGAAGAGCTAGACGAAGTGGCTGGGGAGAGGGAAGTCTGGGCTTCCCTGCTTAGGCTGTTGCCCCCGCGACCCGACCTCGGATAAGCAGAAGATGATGGATGGATGGATGGATGGATGGATGATTTACTTAAAAAAATTATTGCAAGTATTTGCACGCAAAATTATTTAAGTAAAATTTAATGCTGCAATATCAAGTAACGCTCACTTGCCAGTATCAAGTGAATTCTACTTACCATATAACATAACAGTTGTGAAGATATTAAGTAACAGTTACTTAATTACATCCAAGTTTAAAGTTATATTTAGTTAAACAAATTAAGTAAAGTGAACTTGTTTTTCATAATTTTACTCAAAATTTTAAGTAAATTTTATATACCATATTTCCTTGAATAGACGTCAGAGCACTGCGATGAGGTGGCGACTTGTCCAGGGTGTACCCCGCCTTCCGCCCGATTGTAGCTGACCCCAAAAGGGAATAAGCGGTAGAAAATGGATGGATGGATAGACGTCAGACCACTGATTCTTTTAAAACCTCTTCCCACTCCTGCGCTTATCAACAGCGTGCAGAAAATAACGTGTAATTAATTAGACTTTAATTCGTAATTATTCTGCGGCCGCAGCACGGTGGTTGGGGACAATTGGCTCTTCAACATGTCATCGCGCCAACTTTTACACCATTCTGTCTATGTGCCGGAAGGACGCAAGATTGCAATGCATACTTGGTCGACAGCCACACCTTTTACACTGACGGTTGCGATATAAACAACTTTAAAATTCTTACTAATATGCGCCACCCTCTGTGAACCCACACCAAACACATTTCTGATAAACATCGACTCTGTCACACATTATAAACGCAAGATAAGAATTACCCATAATGCCACCTTGCAGTGCTCTGTGAAGTGATCCTAACGGCCGGAGCAGAGCCAGTCGGCCGGAGCCTGTTGTGCTGTGCGCATGCGTCGTCGTGCACGCGTTTCAAAACACTAGATTTTCAGAGTAAAGTTCATGTAATATTTTTAGGTTTATGTACGTACAACTATTAAACATTTAAATAGTATGAGGAAACATAAGAAGAACTTACTATTATCCCATAATTCATGTATAATAAAATGTGGGATGTTCCAAATAAGTGTTTGATGAGCATTCCTCAACTTTATCAGTATCTATTGCCACCTTTCCCAACTTCTTTGACACGTGTTGCTGGCATCAAATTCTAAAGTTAATGATTATTTGCAACAACAACAAAAATGTTTATCAGATTGAACATCAAATATGTCGTCTTTGTAGCATATTCAACTGAATATGGGTTGAAAAGGATTTGCAAATCATTGTATTCCGTTTATATTTACATCTAACACAATTTCCCAACTCATATGGAAACAGGGGTTGTAAAACCAAAACAGAGTATGAAAGCTGAGATGCATGAAGTTATTTGAAAACCCAGATACCACAGTAAAGGACTTATGTTTCCTTTATCTCTTGTCATGTAGGGGAAACGAAAAAAAAAAGACTTTCCCTCCATCACACCATACGGCTGTAATAACACAAACAACTTGCACAAGTGAACTTCTTTGACCCCTGAATTCTGCTCTGTGGTGAACCTTCCAGTGAACACACACAAACGTTCCCTGAAAGAAGAAGACAAACGACCTCTGCTCCATTTTCTTCTCCAACCCCTGTCTGGTTCTGTTTAGCGGTCCGATAGCCAACAAATGAGCAAGGGTCGCACATATCAAATAAAACATGTTACAAATCTGCAGCCTGCAAGAAGGCAGCTAAATCACATCGACACAGAACAGACATTTTACACGGACAGAAAGAGACAGTGGATCAATGAGGAGGTCAGACTGAGATAAACATTGTTTTGCAATTGATAAAAAACGCAAAGAGCCAACATTTTGCTCGTTTAAACCAAAATGTCCCACCAGCCATTGAGTGTTTGCAGGATTTAAAAAAAAATAGCATCTTAAAGGCCTACTGAAACCCACTACTACCGATCACGCAGACATCTGCCTTTATTGAAAAATAAAAGAGTCAAACCTGCTAAAAGTGATGTCCTTCCTGGGTGGTCCACTGAACCCACACAAAAACAGCATGTCTGTCACAGTTTATTATACCCTAGGATTTTTTTTTTGTTAAAATAAAGCCATTAATGCAATTTTTTGTGTTGTCCTTTATTCAGAAAATTATCAAAGTATCGAAGTAAGCACCTAAATATTGGTATTGGGACAACACTAGTTGAAAGCAATTGTCGCCGTGCGACAAGTATTTTATCTTGTCTATTTCATGCATCACATCACACTGAAGTTAAGGTAATAACACGCTTTTCTTTGTTCTGTGTGAATTGCACAGACTGAAATGACTATGATGAAGCATTACCATGAATTGATTAACGTGGACCCCGACTTAAAGGCCTACTGAAACCCACTACTACCGACCACGCAGTCTGACAGTTTATATATCAATGATGAAATATTAACATTGCAACACATGCTAATACGGCCTTTTTACTTTACTAAATTACAATTTTTAATTTGATGACGCGTGTTTGTGACGTCACCAGTTGTAGCGGACATATTAGGAAAAGCGACCGAGCAGCAAGAGAGGAAAAGACACGAGAGACGGAGACGCGGCCGACTGACGAGCGAGACACGGAGGAGCGAGCGGTGGGAGCGACGACGGCGAAAAGACATCTGCCTTTATTGAAAATTAAAAGAGTCAAACCTGCTAAAAGCGATGTCCTTCCTGGGTGGTCCACTGAACCCACACAAAAACAGCATGTCTGTCACAGTTTATTATACCCTAGGATTTTTTTTGTTAAAATGAAGCCATTAATGCAATTTTTTGTGGTGTCCTTTATTCAGAAAATTATCAAAGTATCGTAGTAAGCACCAAAATATTGGTATTGGGACAACACAAGTTGAAAGCAATTGTCGCCGTGCGACAAGTATTTTATCTTGTCTATTTCATACATCACATCACACTGAAGTTAAGGTAATAACACGCTTTTCTGTTTTCTGTGTGAATTGCACAGACCGAAACGACTATGATGAAGCATTACCATGAATTGATTAACGTGGACCCCGACTTAAAGGCCTACTGAAACCCACTACTACCGACCACGCAGTCTGATAGTTTATATATCAATGATGAAATATTAACATTGCAACACATGCCAAGACGGCCTTTTTACTTTACTAAATTACAATTTTTAATTTGATGACGCGTGTTTGTGACGTCACCAGTTGTAGCGGACATATTAGGAAAAGCGACCGAGCAGCAAGAGAGGAAAAGACACGAGAGACGGAGACGCGGCCGACTGACGAGCGAGACACGGAGGAGCAAGCGGTGGGAGCGACGACGGTGAAAAGACATCTGCCTTTATTGAAAAATAAAAGAGTCAAACCTGCTAAAAGCGATGTCCTTCCTGGGTGGTCCACTGAACCCACACAAAAACAGCATGTCTGTCACAGTTTATTATACCCTAGGATTTTTTTTGTTAAAATAAAGCCATTAATGCAATTTTTTGTGGTGTCCTTTATTCAGAAAATGATCAAAGTATCGAAGTAAGCACCAAAATATTGGTATTGGGACAACACTAGTTGAAAGCAATTGTCGCCGTGCAACAAGTATTTTATCTTGTCCATTTCATACATCACATCACACTGAAGTTAAGGTAATAACACGCTTTTCTGTGTTCTGTGTGAATTGCACAGACTGAAACGACTATGATGAAGCATTACCATGAATTGATTAACGTGGACCCCGACTTAAAGGCCTACTGAAACCCACTACTACCGACCACGCAGTCTGATAGTTTATATATCAATGATGAAATATTAACATTGCAACACATGCCAATACGGCCTTTTTACTTTACTAAATTACAATTTTTAATTTGATGACGCGTGTTTGTGACGTCACCAGTTGTAGCGGACATATTAGGAAAAGCGACCGAGCAGCAAGAGAGGAAAAGACACGAGAGACGGAGACGCGGCCGACTGACGAGCGAGACACGGAGGAGCGAGCGGTGGGAGCGACGACGGCGAAAAGACATCTGCCTTTATTGAAAATAAAAGAGTCAAACCTGCTAAAAGCGATGTCCTTCCTGGGTGGTCCACTGAACCCACACAAAAACAGCATGTCTGTCACATTGAGTGTTTGCAGGATTTAAAAAAAATTGCATCTTAAAGGCCTACTGACACCCACTACTACAGACCATGCAGTCTGATAGTTTATATATCAATGATAAAATATTAACATTGCAACACATGCCAATACGGCCTTTTTACTTTACTAAATTACAATTTTTAATTTCCCGCTGAGTTTTTTATTGAAAACGTCGCGGAATGATGACGCGTGTTTGTGACGTCACCAGTTGTAGCGGACATATTAGGAAAAGCGACCGAGCAGCAAGAGAGGAAAAGACACGAGAGACGGAGACGCGGCCGACTGACGAGCGAGACACGGAGGAGCGAGCGGTGGGAGCGACGACGGCGAAAAGACATCTGCCTTTATTGAAAAATAAAAGAGTCAAACCTGCTAAAAGCGATGTCCTTCCTGGGTGGTCCACTGAACCCACACAAAAACAGCATGTCTGTCACAGTTTATTATACCCTAGGATTTTTTGGGTTAAAATAAAGCCATTAATGCAATTTTTTGTGGTGTCCTTTATTCAGAAAATTATCAAAGTATCGAAGTAAGCACCAAAATATTGGTATTGGGACAACAGTAGTTGAAAGCAATTGTCGCCGTGCGACAAGTATTTTATCTTGTCTATTTCATACATCACATCACACTGAAGTTAAGGTAATAACACGCTTTTCTTTGTTCTGTGTGAATTGCACAGACTGAAACGACTATGATGAAGCATTACCATGAATTGATTAACGTGGACCCCGACTTAAAGGCCTACTGAAACCCACTACTACCGACCACGCAGTCTAATAGTTTATATATCAATGATGAAATATTAACATTGCGACACATGCTAATACGGCCTTTTTACTTTACTAAATTACAATTTTTAATTTCCCACAGAGTTTTTTGTTGAAAACGTCGCGGAATGATGACCCGTGTTTGTGACGTCACCAGTTGTAGCGGACATATTAGGAAAGAGTAGGAAAGCCGGCAACAGCGACCGAGCAGCAAGAGAGGAAAAGACACGAGAGACGGAGACGCGGCCGACTGACGAGCGAGACACGGAGGAGCGAGCGGTGGGAGCGACGACGGCGAAAAGACATCTGCCTTTATTGAAAAATAAAAGAGTCAAACCTGCTAAAAGCGATGTCCTTCCTGGGTGGTCCACTGAACCCACACAAAAACAGCATGTCTGTCACATGGAGTGTTTGCAGGATTAAAAAAAAATAGCATCTTAAAGGCCTACTGAAACCCACTACTACCGACCACGCAGTCTGATCGTTTATATATCAATGATGAAATATTAACATTGCAACACATGCCAATACGGCCTTTTTACTTTACTGAATTACAATTTTTAATTTCCCGCGGAGTTTTTTGTTGAAAACGTCGCGGAATGATGACGCGTGCTTGTGACGTCACCAGCTGTAGCGGACATATTAGGAAAGAGTAGGAAAGCCGGCAACAGCGACCGAGCAGCAAGAGAGGAAAAGATACGAGAGACGGAGACGCGGCCGACTGACGAGCGAGACATGGAGGAGCGAGCAGTGGGAGCGACGACAGCGAAAAGACATCTGCCTTTATTGAAAAATAAAAGAGTCAAACCTGCTAAAAGCGATGTCCTTCCTGGGTGGTCCACTGAACCCACACAAAAACAGCATGTCTGTCACAGTTTATTATACCCTAGGATTTTTTTTGTTAAAATGAAGCCATTAATGTAATTTTTTGTGGTGTCCTTTATTCAGAAAATTATCAAAGTATCGAAGGAAGCACCAAAATATTGGTATTGGGACAACACTAGTTGAAAGCAATTGTCGCCGTGCGACAAGTATTTTATCTTGTCTATTTCATACATCACATCACACTGAAGTTAAGGTAATAACACGCTTTTCTGTGTTCTGTGTGAATTGCACAGACTGAAACGACTATGATGAAGCATTACCATGAATTGATTAACGTGGACCCCGACTTAAAGGCCTACTGAAACCCACTACTACCGACCACGCAGTCTGATCGTTTATATATCACTGATGAAATATTAACATTTAAATTTGCCGCGAGGTATCCTGTTGAAAACGTCGCGGAATGATGACGCTTATGTTGACGCGTGCTTGTGACGTTATTGGTTGGAGTGGACATGTTCTCCCAGCACCACTTACGGCTAAAAGTCGTCTCTTTTCATCGCATAAATACACAGTAATTTGGACATCTGTGTTGCAGAATCTTTTGCAATTTGTTCAATTAATAATGGAGACTATAAAGAATAATGCTGTTGGTGGAAAGTGGTGGATTGCAGCTGCCGTTAGCACCGAAACACAGCCCGTGTTTCTTTGTTTGTTGTGAAGCTTTAACACAGAGCGGTCAAGCGAACATGTTTCTCTGCCACATGTCAACCAGCAAGTTTTTGGATGAGAAAATTGTGATATTAAGTCAGCTCTTACCGGAGACTTTAGTGGATTATGGGACCTCATCCTGCAGCTCAAAAAGGCAGCTGTGATATTGGCTCCTCGGCTTCTCTCAAAGACACTGGCGTTCACCGCTGCCCTCCGACTTTCAGGTATGACTTTACAATCTCACTAAAACACTATTAAAACAATAAGCAGATAAGGGATCTTACAGAATTATCCCAGTAAATGTGTCTAATTAAATCTGAAACGCTCACACTGCCGCCGCCCGGAGCCGTCGCCTTTTCTTTTTTTCTTTTTTTTTTTTAGTGCCTCGCTCTAACTTTCCACATCCACAAATCTTTCATCTTCACTCAAATTAATGGGGAAATCATCGTTTTCTCGGTCCGAATAGCTCTTGCTGCTGAAGGCTATGATTATAAATGTGAGGAGCCCTACAACCAGTGAAGTCACACGCACATCGTCTGCTACATCCGGTAAAGGCAAGTCTTTTATATTGGCGACCAAAAGTTGCAAACTTTATCTACTAAAACCTTTCAGCAAAAATATGGCAATATCGCAAAATGATCACGTATGACACACAGAATTGACCTGCTATCCCCGTTTAAAGAAGAAAATCTCATTTCAGTAGGCCTTTAATAGGCCTACATCAGAATAAGAAAAACAAATATTCAGTCTAAGCCTGGGCCCTTTGGATGGGAAAAAAATCTCATAGCCATAGCACACATAAGCATGTGTGTAAAAGGGAAACATCAAAGACCACAAAAGATATTAAAGCCATTAAAAGAGCATAGCTGATGCAACCAGCCAACCAGCCAAAAGAAAAACAACAACTAGAAAACATTTATACAGTGGTGGCCTCTGCCCCCCCCCCCCCCCACCCCAGCAGAGTGGGGGGGGGGAGCATGGCCAGAGACAGGAGCAGACCCAACAAAGCAACCAACAGAGCCGACAATAAAAATAAACTGCAAAAAAAAAACAGTGCAATACTTTTTCATAACATGGTCACTACTGCCTAGTTTCTCTTGTTATATTCTTATTTTTACTGTTATATTTGTATTCTTATTGTTGCTTTTTATTTGTACTAGTATTGTAATATTTTCAGTTTTGTTTCCATTTATACCCCCATTATTTAGTTTTTTACTTTTTAAATGTGATCTCAATTCTGTACACTGCTGCTGGAATTTTAATTTTCCTGAGGAAACTCTCCTAAAGGAATCAATAAAGTACTATCTAGTTGGACTGATGACTTTTACTATTTGACTGCTAAATTAAACAATTGTTCTTTTACTGGTTTTGCACAATTTTGTCACGCGTTCGGCGCACTTGTTGCGCGGAGTTGCCACTTCGTGGATGCACACACTACCAGTCAACAGAATTGTAGGTAAGAATATGTTTTAATATAATAAAACAAAAGAACACTGGTGCAAAAAAGGAGAAAAACAAAGCGCGTGCCAATGCACGGAAAGCTAATGCTAAAAACGTAGCAGGAAACAGAAAACATTAAACGACGTGCCACACGCACGTGAAGCTAAGGCGGAACTTAGCACAAAATAATCGAGGGCAGAAGGATACAAAACGTGACGTGTTGCGAAAAGCAAGTAATGGACCGAGGACGAACTGAGGAATCAGGTGGGCTTAAATACACAAATAATAATCAACAACAGGTGTGACAGGAGCCCGTGAGGAGGAGCACAAAACGTTGCCATGGTGACTAAACAAACGGGGAAGTGCTCAAACACAAGGAATCGGCAGAGTCCAGAACTAAACATGAACAAAGACATATAAGCGGCAAAACAATAAATGATCCGCATACCGGATCGTGACAAATTTAAACCATATTGATCAGTGAAAGGATATCGCGACATATAATTTGGTATATAAATGATATTAGAACCATTTCAAAACGGTTAAAAAGGCTATGAATTTGACATATTGCGTGATTTCTGGTTGTATTATTTGGAAGGCCGGAGTGGCTCAGATGGTAGAGCGGCCCTGCTTGAAGCTACACTATATTGCCAAAAGCATTGCCTTGACTCACATATGAACATGAAGTGCCATCCCATTCCTAACCCGTAGCGTTCAACATGATGGCCATCTACCCTTTTGCGGCTATTGCAGCTTCAACTCCTCTGGGAAGGCTGTCCACAAGGTTGCGGAGTGTGGTCATAAGAATTTTTCCACCACAGCCCTGCAACAATTATCTCTTCCATACTGAAAAAAAGGCTTAAAATAATTTCCAATATTTAGTTATTAAAAAATGGAGTAGCTGCTGATGGTGTGCTTGACAGAGAAACAGCTCGCAGGAAAATGCTGTACATTATTATTAAATTACTTCATGGAGATACTGGAGTTGTTTGTAGTGCATCGTACTGTATCACTTTGACACAATATAAATGATAAATGGGTTGTACTTGTATAGAGCTTTTCTACCTTCAAGGTACTCAAAGCGCTTTGACACTACTTCCACATTTACACACACATTCACACACTGATGGAGGGAGCTGCCATGCAAGGCGCCAACCAGCACCCATCAGGAGCAAGAGTGAAGTGTCTTGCTCAGGACACAACGGACGTGAGGAGGTTGGTACTAGGTGGGATTTGAACCAGGGACCCTCGGGTTGCGCACGGCCACTCTCCCACCGCGCCACGCCGTAATCTAAAAGTTGATTTTTCATATTTTAAAAGACGACACATGTTAAAATGACGGGCTACGTCACGGGAACTAAATAAACCTGTAAGCCGAGTTGCACTGGAAAACTAAACCCATTGTTTTGTTCAATACAACACTCGGAAACAGAAGTTCAAAACATCCCGAGAGAGATATTCACATGCCATTAAAAAATAACAGCCTACCATAATAATTGGAAAGAGGCTGCAAATTTGAAAACTCGTTATATGTAACAACTTAATTATTAAACTTGAATAATTGTTTCGAGTGCATGAGAAATGGCAAAACAGGAAACCATAACTCACACGAACTTAAGTTCAAAATTTTCCTCATCAATTTTCTTCCAGTCGGACAACATTTTTGGTGCAATGGATGGAATTTTTGAAAAGCGTGTGAACAAATAGACATGACGAACCTTTTTGAGCTAACTGTTGCACTGATACGCACCTTCAGCTTCAATTAATTATTAAAACGCTCGATTACTTCTGTTTGTTTTATTGGTCTGTTTACATCTCATTCCATTGGCTGATAATGGAGACCGTAACAAACCATGGAAGTGGTCTGAAGGGACTCGAGGGAAAATGGCCTATTCTGAGAAGCTGACTCACAAAGACACGCCGACACACACACACAAAGTGTGCATGACATACCAGAATGACCTGACCTCTGTGGACTTGTGGCCACAACACCACACCACTTAGAGGAATCGGTTCAATGTGTTCCTAATACAAAGGGGATGCAATTAGTGATGCAATAATGTTCAACCAGCAAGGCATGGCTCTGGTTTTAAAGGGGAGCTGCACTTTTTGGGGAATTTTGTTTATCATTCACAATCCTTACGTGAGACAAGAACACAAATGTTTGTCTTTTTTTACGTATAAAATACTACACGGTCTAGCTCCAGCCTATCTTGCCGATTGTATTGTACCATATGTCCCGGCAAGAAATCTGCGTTCAATAGACTCCGGCTTATTAGTGATTCCTAGAGCCCAAAAAAAGTCTGCGGGCTATAGAGCGTTTTCCGCTCGGGCTCCAGTACTCTGGAATGCCCTCCCGGTAACAGTTCGAGATGCTACCTCAGTAGAAGCATTTAAGTCTCACCTTAAAACTCATCTGTATACTCTAGCCTTTAAATAGACCTCCTTTTTAGACCAGTTGATCTGCCGCTTCTTTTCTTTCTCCTATGTCCCCCCCCTCCCTTGTCGAGACCCAGGATGGACCGCTCGCCTGTATCGGTTGGGGACATCTCTACGCTGCTGACCCGCCTCCGCTTGAGATGGTTTCCTGTGGACGGGACTCTCGCTGCTGTCTTGGATCCGCTTTGAACTGAACTCTCGCGGCTGTGTTGGAGCCACTATGGATTGAACTTTCACAGCATCATGTTGGACCCGCTCGACATCCATTGCTTTCGGTCCCCTAGAGGGGGGGGGGGGGGGGGGGGGGGGGGTTGCCCACATCTGAGGTCCTCTCCAAGGTTTCTCATAGTCAGCATTGTCACTGGCGTCCCACTGGATGTGAATTCTCCCTGCCCACTGGGTGTGAGTTTTCCTTGCCCTTTTGTGGGTTCTTCCGAGGATGTTGTAGTCGTAATGATTTGTGCAGTCCTTTGAGACATTTGTGATTTGGGGCTATATAAATAAACATTGATTGATTGATTGATTGATTGATTTTTTTAATGCTCTCTAACGTGAAAGAAAGCGGCTAACAAAACAGCACGGCCGTAACCACAAAACCCAAAACCAGTGAAGTTGGCATTTTGTGTAATTTGTAAATAAAAACAGAATACAATGATTTTCAAATCCTTTTCAACGTATATGCAATTAAATGCACTGCAAAGACAAGATATTTAATGTTTGAACTGAATGGCACTAGTGTCCATCGAGCGGTGTGCTTCATGTTACACAATAGGAAAACGGCATGGCCTCTGATACACTTTCTCATACTTGTAGTAGCAAAACCTCGCCCTGCGGTTAATAGGTGTAATTTACTTTTAAGCCGTTCCAGTAAAAATAATTGACGGCAAACAAAGACATGGGCGGAAAATCAAAAAAAAAGCCAAAGCAATAAATACAAAGTGGGAGATAAACTGTCATCTTAGCAAAACGAGTAAACACAAGGTTATTCATGTGTGTTTATTTAAGTATTCTATTTTTGATATTTCTATATTATATTCATTATAATATTTAATTTATTTTTGTCTTATTGTGGCGGTCCATTCCCTGTACGATCAGTGCCAGAGCTTGGTCCGCATTGCCGGCAGTAAGTCCAACACATTTCCAGTGAGGGTTGGACTCCGCCAAGGCTGTCCTTTGTCACCGATTCTGTTCATAACTTTTATGGACAGAATTTCTAGGCGCAGTCAAGGCGTTGAGGGGTTCCGGTTTGGTGACCGCAGGATTAGGTCTCTGCTTTTTGCAGATGATGTGGTCCTGATGGCTTCATCTGACCGGGATCTTCAGCTCTCGCTGGATCGGTTCGCAGCCGAGTGTGAAGCGACCGGAATGAGAATCAGCACCTCCAAGTCCGAGTCCATGGTTCTCGCCCGGAAAAGGGTGGAATGCCATCTCCGGGTTGGGGAGGAGACCCTGCCCCAAGTGGAGGAGTTCAAGTACCTAGGAGTCTTGTTCACGAGTGGGGGAAGAGTGGATCGTGAGATCGACAGGCGGATCGGTGCGGCGTCTTCAGTAATGCGGACGTTGTACCGATCCGTTGTGGTGAAGAAGGAGCTGAGCCGGAAGGCAAAGCTCTCAATTTACCGGTCGATCTACGTTCCCATCCTCACCTATGGTCATGAGCTTTGGGTCATGACCGAAAGGATAAGATCACGGGTACAAGCGGCCGAAATGAGTTTCCAGGTCTCTCCCTTAGAGATAGGGTGAGAAGCTCTGCCATCCGGGAGGAACTCAAAGTAAAGCCGCTGCTCCTCCACATCGAGAGGAGCCAGATGAGGTGGTTCGGGCATCTGGTCAGGATGCCACCCGAACGCCTCCCTAGGGAGGTGTTTAGGGCACGTCCAACCGGTAGGAGGCCACGGGGAAGACCCAGGACACGTTGGGAAGACTATGTCTCCCGACTGGCCTGGGAACGCCTCGGGATCCCCCGGGAAGAGCTAGCCGAAGTGGCTGGGGAGAGGGAAGTCTGGGTTTCCCTGCTTAGGCTGTTGCCCCCGCGACCCGACCTCGGATAAGCGGAAGATGATGGATGGATGGATAGTTATTTTCTCTATTTTTAACACTCATTTTGTCTCATTTTCCTTTTTCTTTCATCACTGCATAAGCAATCATTAAAATTGTATTCTTTATTATCCTAAATTGAAAGTCATTAGGAAAAAAATCCCTTCATAAAAATATATTTGACGTATTCATCCGCAGTGTTTTTGATGTACTTATCGTTATTTAATAACTGTAGATATTTTTCTTACTTTTATTATATGCTTATTCTAACATATGTATTCCTTTCTTTTTACTTAACCCTGCACATAGTCTTTTTTTTTAACTCGCATTTTTTATTAATATTTTTTTCCAAGACACTCCTTTCCTTCTTTAAACAGGAAGTTAAAATTAAAATACAAAATGCAACGCTGCCAATTCCGATACGATCATCCCTGAGTGAGATCGTCTGATACCATTCCCGATACCCATGTATTACCTACAATGTATTTATGGTGAGTGCTATTGACATCCATCCATCCATTTTCTACCGCTTACTCCCTTTTGGGGTCGCGGGGGGTGCTGGCGCCTATCTCAGCTACAATCGGGCGGAAGGCGGCGTACACCCTGGACAAGTCGCCACCTCATCGCAGGGCCAACACAGATAGACAGACACCATTCACACTCACATTCACACACTAGGGCCAATTTAGTGTTGCCAATCAACCTATCCCCAGGTGCATGTCTTTGGAAGTGGGAGGAAGCCGGAGTACCCGGAGGGAACCCACGCATTCACGGGGAGAACATGCAAACTCCACACAGAAAGATCCCGAGCCTGGATTTGAACCCAGGACTGCAGGACCTTCGTATTGTGAGGCAGACGCACTAACCCCTCTACCACCGTGAAGCCCGTGCTATTGACAGTTTAGCTTTATTACATCAAATTGATTAGGCAAAACAAAGTACAAAGTACAGAAAAAACTTAAAATCCAAAACGACGACCTACTTTTTATTTAAATCCTTTGGTTTTTTGCCCCTTGAATTCCGAACACATGATCTGGCTCCTCTCGATGTGGAGGAGCTAACATCAACAACAAATAAATATTTAAGAAAACATGATGTCGATCTGATCACTCTGGTATCAATCATACATTGATACTAACCTTAATATCGACATCATCGACTTATGTATCGCCCTCTTGCGTGTCGTGCTGTACTGACATACCAACAGTTGCTCTTATATTAGCCTCTCTAACGATTATTAATCTACTTTTCTATATAATAATATCTACTTACTTTCTGCTGTAAACTGTTGCTACTATGGTTGTACGGTGGTATCGGCATTAGTATCGTACCACGATACTAATGAATCATATTCGGTACTATACCCCCTCTAAAAAGTACCGGTCTTGTCGTGTCATTGTTGGTTTTACCAGCAGAGGAGCATGTTCGGCAGTGCACAATCAAAGAGTACTTACGAGCAAACATGTGTGCAGACAGAAAAAGGGACGACAGACACATTTTGGCTTAAAAACTAACGATAACACTGAAACGCCCTCAGGAAGAGGCACTTTAAGACATGGCTAGCTAGCTCACGGCTAACGTCCGTCGGCAGTGTTTTAGCTACTTCTAAATCACTAATCCTTGCTTCTGTAGCGACAAATAAAGTAAGTTTCTTACAAGCATCATCCCTGCAGGACGAGGAATAGCTAAACATGTTTCACTACACACCGTAGCTCACCGGCATTAAAATGTAAACAAACTCCATGGGTGGATCTACACCTGACATCCACTGTAATGATACCGAGTACAGGAGCGTATGATGTCGATACTACTATGATTTGCATCAATATTTTTGCGCATCACAAAACATTTTTTCGTTAAAAAAATGGTATGTTCTGTTTATAAACTCAGGAAATGTATGATCCTGTTACGACTTGGTATCGGATTGATACCCAAATTGGTGGCATCATCCAAAAGTAATGCAAGGCATCCAAGCAACAGAAGAATCAGTGATTATACAATTTTAACAGGAAGTGGAGATAGAACGTAAGCAGATATCACCAGTAAATGAACGAGTAGAATAATAATCCATTTTCTACCACTTGTCCTTAATAATGTTGACAAAATAGTAGAATGATAAATGACACAATATGTTACTGGATACGTCAGCAGCTAAATTAGGAGTCTTTTTTGCTTACGAACTACAAAAAGAAAAGTTGTCTATTAAGTTCACTATTTTGTTTAAAGGACAAACTTGCAATAAGAAACATATGTTTATTGTACCCTGATATTTTTTTTTTAAATAAAGCCAATAATGCAATTTTTTCTGGTACGTTTGCGCGGAAATATCTGCTAAAACGTCGCAGTATGAGGACGTTTTTGTTCCAGCAACCGTTCACAGCTATAAGTCGTCTCTTTTGATCGCATAATTCCACAGTATTATGGACATCTGTGTTGCTGAATCTTTTGCAATTTTGTTCAATGAATAATGGAGACGTCAAAGAAGAACGCTGCAGGTGGGAAGCGGTGTATTGCGGGGCCGCCTTTAGCAACACAAACACAGCTGGT